>NC_064669.1:24403277-24510777 GCF_943734685.1 Anopheles coluzzii
GCGGCTTGACACACACCACAAGCCCTACGCATCAAACACCACCAACACGAAACGCATCCAACATACAGTGTCCACTTTCAACGCCCGAGGACCCTCAGACGGGGACCAAGCACGTCATTATGCACAGCGACCGCCCAGTACGTCGGATGACCCGGGCACCTTCGCGGACGGCCACTGTAGTTAACTAAATGAGACTTTGGTAATTAGTAGGCACTCAAGAATGTGTGCATCGGTCGGGATTAAACGTCCGATGCGCCATATGCGTTCAACTTATCAATGTTCATGTGTCCTGCAGTTCACATTATGACGCGCATTTAGCTGCGGTCTTCATCGATCCATGAGCCGAGTGATCCCCTGCCTAGGGTTTAAAGAGTGCCATTCGGCGCCGAGTGGCGTAACCGCGTTCAAAGTTTGGTATGCAACACACTCGACCTGCAACAATGGGTTACTCAAACTTGTACAAGTACAAGTGTTGTCTCTTACGAGACGTCTTGATGTGCTCTCTACAAAAGCGTGCGCTAATGCAGGTACAAATTAATGTACGTCCCAGATAGTGACGATCTCTGGGAGGAAGAACCTTAAGGGACTCCCCGCACATATCAAAACTAGGGTTTGGGAGTGCATGTCGGCGCCGAGTACAAGTTACCGCGTTCAAAGTTTGGTATGCAGCGCACTCGACCTCCAACATAACACTTCAACCTAGTTATTACTCATTCAAAAACCACGTCAATGATCCTTCCGCAGGTTCACCTACGGAAACCTTGTTACAACTTTTACTTCCTCTAAATCATCAAGTTCGGTCAACTTTGGCCGTGCCAACTGCAACTCACGAAGGAATCGCGGAAGGTGTGCCTCCAGAGACCTCACTAAATAATCCATCGGTAGTAGCGACGGGCGGTGTGTACAAAGGGCAGGGACGTAATCAGCGCTAGCTAATGACTAGCACTTACTAGAAATTCCAGGTTCATGGGGACCATTGCAGTCCCCAATCCCTACTAAATGAGCATTTGGGTGATTTCCCATTCCTCTCGGAATGGGGGCGCCATAAGGCGAGAACACGCTGCTGCTCACATTGTAGCACGCGTGCAGCCCAGAACATCTAAGGGCATCACGGACCTGTTATCGCTCAATCTCATCTTGCTAAACACAAGTTGTCCCGCTAAGCAAGGCAAACTAAGTGACGGGCACCCGTGAGGACACCCGCCACTCCTAACGTCAGGTGCGCCCGGAGGCACACTACTGACAGCGTTCTAGTTAGCTTGACTGAGTCGCGTTCATTATCGGAATTAACCAGACAAATCATTCCACAAACTAAGTACGGCCATGCACCACTACCCTTAAGTTTGAGAAAGAGCTATCAATCTGTCTTACCTCAATAAGTTCGGACCTGGTAAGTTTTCCCGTGTTGAGTCAAATTAAGCCGCAAGCTCCACTTCTTTTTTTTAAATTCATTGGATTTTCTTTTATTGGTGTTATCTCAATTCTAACCTAGAAAACCCGCTCCTACCAGCGGGGGGTTACCTCTAACGGACTCCCCCCCGCTGGGAATTCCGCCCGTTGGGCCTTACTCTTTATTTTAAATAAACTGGTTGAGTTCTGTCAGTTTTAATATTTCCCTCTTTTTTTTTCTTTTTGCACAAAACATGCGTGCTGCACCGTTAGCCTTAAGCGTTTTCCATATCCAAGCCGGTGTTTCCAAATCAAAAGTAAATTTTCCTCAGCGTGCCGAAGTGTTCGCCGAAGTGACGGCAGCTCGCTCGTCCTCCGTGAGGCCAGCTCTCCTTTCGGCCATCTGAGAGCTCGGCAACTCATCCCACGGGGGAGACTGAGCCTCGTCTTCCGCTTGCCGTTGCTCCAGCCGCCGTTGCCTCTCCCTATTCCGCCTATTGGTGCGACGCTGCTCAATCTCCGCCGCTGAAGGTGGGGCTCTTCCGCGTCGCTGGCTACCCTGCTGAACAGCTCCTAACTCGCCGGCCTGTCGTCTTCGGCGGTACAGTTGTTGCATATGGTTCCGACGAAGTCGCCGCATCTCCAACGTACGTGGGGAGGGAGGCAATCCCCGGCTGCGCGGGGGGATTGTTGGCGCTGGAGGGCTGGCCTCCTCCTCCTCGACCTCCCCTGTCGGCTCCACTGCGTCATTGGCCGCTGCGTCGTTGGCCGCTGCGCGTGCCATGATTGCCGGAACGACCTCGTTCTCGCCGAGCCGATCCTGCCGACGCCGCTGCCGCATTCGCCGGGCGCTGCGGTTGCGCACCTCTCGTCGCCTCAGCAGTCTCCGCTCTGCCTCCGCCATGTCCTCGGGCGGGCTGGATGCTGGAACTGGCTGAGCAGCCTCAGCGGCTGCCAAGGTATGCTGCTCCTGCCGCCAGTCCTCCTGCAGCACGGAGAGGATCCGCCGAGCCGCCTGCTGGATGCGGTCCCACAACTCCACGCTCTCCAACAGACGACTGCCGAGGTTGTCCTCGTCGACGCCGTGCAGTAACTCCGCCCGAACATCCGCGAAGCGGGGACACCCGAAGAGTACGTGGGCCACTGACTCGACCGACCCTGCGCACCTGGGACAGTCCGGGGACGGAGCGAACCCGAACACGTGCAGGAATTCGTGGACGAAGGCGTGTCCACTCAATACCTGCGAGAGGTAGAAGTCCACCTCCCCGTGCTTCCGTCCCGTCCACAGGCGCACGTCTGGCACTTGTCGGTGGGCCCAACGTAAGTAGCGGCTGGTGTTATTCGCCGCCTCGTCGTCCCACTGTTGCTGCCACAGCTGCAGCGATGACTCCTTTTCCTCCTGGCGAATCGCCTCTCGACTGCAGTCCGGGCTTAACTGCAGTCGGTTGTAGCAGCGGGCGCCTTCCTTCACCAGGAGGTGGTAGGGCAGTTCTCCGGCTAAAACCACCGCTACCTTGCAGCTCGTGGAGTGGAAGGCGCTCGTGATGCCCTGGGCCAGGGGGCGCTGCACGCGATCCAATATCCGCCTGCACCACTGCAAGTCCGTGGCTTCCGCCCAGACGGGTGCGCCATAGCGGATAATGGACGCGGCCACTGCGGCTAGCAGCTTCCGCTTGCTCACTTGGGGGCCGCTGTGGTTGCGCATGACGCCACGCAATGCTCGCACCACACGGAGGGCCTTGTCCGCGACCATCTCAACGTGTGGGCGCCACGACAGGTGGTCGTGTAGCATGACCCCCAAGTAGCGGATCGACCGCTTCGAGCGCACTTCCACTCCACAGATGTGCACCGGGATGTTTTTATATCCGCTGCGCTTGCTCGACACCACCAGCAGCTCCGTCTTCTCCGGTGCCAGGGAGAGATGGTGCTGCACCATCCAGCTGTTGACTGCTGCCACTGCTTCCTCCGCAATCGCTGCTGCGTGCTCCGGTGTTGTCCCCGCTGCCAGGATCGCAAGATCATCGGCGAATCCCACGATGGAGGCGCCCTCAGGGAGCTCTACGGCTAGCACGCCGTCGTACATAATGTTCCACAATGTGGGGCCCAATATGGACCCCTGTGGAACACCTGCCGATACTCGGCGGGTAACCGGCCCGTCCGCCGTGTCGTACGTGAGCTCCCTGTCGGCGAAGTAGTCCTGCAGTATGCGGCACAACTGCACGGGGACTCCCTTCGCCTGGAGCGCCTCGGCGAAGCTCTGCCAGCTAGCCGTGTTGAACGCGTTACGGACGTCCAAGGCCACAACCATGAGGCAGCGCCGGTCACGTTGTTCGTCCTGCCAAAGGACTTCGCCTTACGTCCCGCGTCCACGACTTGCTGTATGGCCTGCAGAGTCGATCGCCCTCGCCGGAATCCGAACTGCTGCTCAGACAGTTGCGAACTCTCTGGATCCTCGATATATTCGTTGAGCCGGTTCAACAGCAGCCGCTCCAAAGCCTTGCCCGTATTATCGAGCAGGCAAATCGGGCGGAAGGACGACGGCTCGCCCGGTGATTTGCCTGGCTTTGGCAGGAGCACCAGTCGCTGCTTCTTCCACGGCTGTGGAAAGCAGGACGTGTCCAGGCACTCCTGAAACACCCGACGGAAGGGCTCCGGTTGCTGCCTGAGAGCTACCGTGAGGGCGGCGTTCGGCACTCCATCAAGCCCAGGAGCCTTCCGCGGGTGCATGCTGGCCGCTATCTGTTCCAGCTCGGTCAGGCCGATCGATCGGAGCGGCGCCATGTTGCCAACTCGGAGATCAGGCCACTCTACCGGCGGATGAACCGGGAACAAGGCGTCGACAATTCGCCGCAGTTCTGCTGGATCGCGTTCCGGGGCTGAGCGGGCCGCCTGGAACCAGTGGAAGACTTTCCGGAAAAAGTTTCCGGTTTCGTCCTCCCTGATCGACAGCAAGAACCGGTCGAACGCCTCGTTCTTACTCGAACGAATAGCCTTCCGAAGGCTCTCTCTGGCAGCTAAGAGTTCCGTTTGAAGCTGCTCTTCCGGTGGGATTGTCCTCATCACCATCTGCTCCTTTCTGGAGAGGTTGTCTATCATTGCCTGGATCGCCGGAGTCCACCAGTAAGCTGGCCGACCTGTGTGGTCCTGCGTTGGGAAGACCCGCGACATCGTCTCGTCGCAGACGCTGGTCAGCGACTCGACCAAGCTTTCGACGCTGTTAACTTGACGGGCGAACCCAGTCATAGCCAGCGCTTTCCCGAAAAGCTGGGAGTCAAACTGACTGGTCTTCCAGCGCGTACCGGCGTTGCTTACACGGGCCGGGCGCTGTTCACGCCGTGCTGCCCGATCCCTCGTTGTTGGTGGACTCACGCCAACCTCGTACCGGACGTATCGGTGATCACTCAGCGTTGCCACGTCAGGCACGCGCCAGCCTCGGGCGCTGTCATCGCGCGGGTCGAGGCGGCTGATCACACTGCTGGCGAATGTTACGTCCGGTCGGCTGGGCGGGAACCGAGTTGTGTCCGCTCGGTTCCCCTTGAACGTAGGTAGGCAGTCCGCCTTGTTCAGAAGCACCAGCCCGAGGTTGTCCGCCAACTGGAGAAGCTCCAAGCCCTTCGGGCAAGTCCTGCTGCTTCCCCAGTCGAGGTGCATGGCGTTGAAATCGCCGGCCAGGAGAACCCGGCTGCACCCGCGGACGATCAAGTCAATCTTCTCCATAATGCTTCGGAACTCCGGGACTCCCGTCTGCGGCGACACGTAGAAGCTCACAATTGTTGTTCCTCCCACGTCGGCAGCAACCACACCGAGGGTCTGACGGTGCCTGATTCGCTGTATCGGCAGCCGGTTGCCGTTGACGACGATGGCAACCGTCTTGCTCTCGTCCGTTACCCAATTGCCGTTATTGCGCGGTACGCAATTGGGCTCGGACAAGAGCAGAACGTCGAGACCCTCGGTGGTCATCACGTGTAACGCAAGATCCTGCGCGTTCTCACAATGATTCGAGTTGAACTGGAGGATGTTCAACATTGTGGCGGCGATCCTTGGCACATGGGGGCGGCGATGCGATGTGGGCCGCCGCAGACAATGCACTTCGGGTCCGAGGTGCATGACGCCGCTCGATGATCCGCGGCTCCGCAGCGCAGGCACAAGCTGGATCGATCTTCACCAGCGCAGTCTGCAGTAGTGTGGCCGCGCTCCAAGCAACGGAAGCAGCGAACCGCGCTTCACTGCTGTTTTGGGGCACTGCGCACCAGGCACACCGAATGCCCGACCACGATACGCTTGTCCAGCAGGAGGTCAGCGTCTTTCCGTGGCAGTCGGACACGAGCACGTTGCGTCCCGTCGCGACGCTCCCACAATGATGTAGTTGCTGCAACTGCTGTGCGCTCCAGCACCCGCTGCAGACCGCGTTCCACATCCTCCTTCTTTGCCAGCATATCGATCCCGGTTATGAGGACCTCGGCCATCTCTGTTAAGACTCGTCCAGTGGCCAGGTCGCCCACCTCCGTCTGAATGCGCTGCAGCAACGCAGCGGCGTCTGCATCCTGTTTAAGCGAGAGACGAAGAAGTCGCGGGACGTGCGGTAGCCCTGCTTGACTCCCTTGTTCTCGTCGGCCAGTCGCGGATTTAGGCGTATCTTTTCAAACAGCGCCTTGTACGAGCAGCCCTCGGCCGGCTCAAAGATGAGCTGGTCCTGCCGAGGGCGTGCTGGACGCCGTCGCTCCTGGCGCAACTGCTCGCTACGCTGCGCCTGTACAGCAGTAGGCCGCTGCTGGTGTTGTTGCTGCTGCTGTTGTTGCTGCTGCCGACGCTGTTGCTGCTGCTGCGTGCCGGCGACCGCCTGTCGCTGTGGCTGCCGCTGCTGCTGCTGTTGTTGCTGCTGCGATCCTGCGACCTGCTGTCGCAGTGGCTGCCGCTGCTGCTGCTGTTGTTGTTGTTGTTGCTGCTGCTGGTGTTCCTGCTGCTGCTGCTGCTGAGGGGGCTGCCGGGGTTTCCCCTTAGCCATGCCGCGATATTTGCGGCGGACGACCTCAGCGAAGCTGGGCTGCTCCACTTGCCGGATGTCTTCTCCCGTTGGCACCTGGGAGGCCGGGAGCGTTACCGCCGCTGTCACTGACGGACCAGGTTGTGCTTGTTGCTGTTGCCCGCGTTGCCAGCAGAGCTCCTGGCGCAATTGCTTCCCTAGATCGCGGATCTCGGCCAGCAATGCATCTCGCTCCTTCTTTGCGTCCGCTTCGGCGGAAAGCCTGGCCTGCTGTGACTCCGCCAGCTGCTTCTGCAGTCCCTCTACAATGGCCTGAAGACTTGTCACCGTCTTCATTAGTTCCGCCTTCTCCGCCTTCTCCGCCTGCAGCATGAGGTGTAGGCGGATTTCTTTCTCCTCGTTCATCTTCGCCGTCATGGACGTGCGTCCAGTGTCGACTTTCGCAGAAACTGTGGTCTTCTTTGGGATCGCTCCCAAGCTACAATCGACAGACGGCTGCCGAGGCCTGAAGTTGCGATCCATTTATTTTAGAGTTTTGCAACCATTTTACTCGTCTACCGCAGGTGACAGCAGTTTATTTTTCTGCTTGCGGGCAATAGAAGGCACCGCGTTAGCCAACCGAACGGGGAGCTGGTTTCTGTCTCGGCTGTTATTATTGCCAACAGATGTCGTTGCCCATATCACCTCCGCCGTACCGCTGCAACTTGGGCGTACCGCTGCAAATCCGCTCGCTATGTAACGCTGTCGAACTGCTTCCAACCGTCGTTTCAAAATTGTTTCAGCACGTGTGCCCACCGCTTTAACACTTCAACCACTCACTATATTTCGGCCGGAACGTATGTCCGTGTATAGTTCAACTCACACACCACACTATAAACACTATTCCGTCTTGGCCGTGAAACTTTCCGCGCACTTGGCCGTTAATTTCAAAACCGGCCCCGAAAAGTTCACCAACGGTTGGTTTTGAAATTAACGGTCGGAAATATTTCACACACTTCACCACAATTTCACTCGCAACGCCTTTTTTTTGAAATTTTTTGAAAACTTTCACGAAAACTTTCTTCTTTTACTGCACTTTCAGCGGACCATTTAAATTTGTTCTTGTAATGTTTCACTAATTCAGTTTGACACTTCAACAACGGCGAAAATGGCGGCGCCGAACGGTGTCAGGCGGTTACCAAGCCTTGTCACTTTTGACACACTGGCCCAACCCGAAAATAAAAATTTTCACGAGCCGACGCCATTTTACCCACGCGATAAATTCCGAATTAAATAACTTTCTGATGCACTTTTTACCACTTTCCACTTAATATTTTTCCACAGGAAAACCGTCACTGTAAAGATCCCGGCGAGATCTATCGCCTGATCACTTTTGATTCCGGAAATATATGTAGTACACCTGTTTATTTGACGCACAAAGTTTTCTCCATACAAACTTATGGTGTGACGTCACAGAATATTACAAACTCTTTTCTATCGTTTCTATCCACTGTTTTTGATCCAAATTTCACACACAGTGTTTCACTTTCATTCATCTACACGAATATGCACAATTCATACGGTTTCATTGCATTTTACTTGCAATTTTTTCACTTGCTCACGGAGCTGCGTGGAGGCACGTCTGTTCGGTTTGAACTCTCAGTTGCAAGCTCCACTTCTTGTGGTGCCCTTCCGTCAATTCCTTTAAGTTTCAACTTTGCAACCATACTTCCCCCGGCACCCGATTTTGGTTTCCCGGAAGCTACTGATAGCACCGAAGGTAGGTAGCGTCTCCCAATTGCTAATTGGCATCGTTTACGGTTGGAACTAGGGCGGTATCTAATCGCCTTCGATCCTCTAACTTTCGTTCTTGATTAATGAAAGCATCCTTGGCAAACGCTTTCGCTTCTGTGGGTCCTACGACGGTCTACGAATTTCACCTCTCGCGCCGTAATACCAATGCCCCCGACTACTTCTGTTAATCATTACCTCGTGGTCTATTACAAACCAACGAAACCACTCAGACCGAGGTCATGTTCCATTATTCCATGCAAAATTATTCTCGGCCAACGCCGGCCCCGGAGGACCGGACGCTTTGAGCACTCTAATTTGTTCAAGGTAAACGAGAGTTCCCGGGCACCATGAAGCTGGGTCGAACAAGACCTTGACCGACGAGGTCGCGGCGACAAGTCCTGACCCGTCACGGAGTAGAACGCCCAGGTACACCATTGTGAGTCGCAGCCGCGAGCGCGAGTTAGCACATCGGCATCAAACTGCTGATGCGGTGGGTTGAATAACTTGGGTATCGATATGCAGATCGACATATGCATATCGATACCGTTAGCCGACCGGTCACATTACAGTGTTGGTAACAAATAATGGAAAATAAAGTCAGTTGGTTTCTAGCGCTCAAAAGGTCCACTTCTTTCTAGCTTCGAAGAAAGAAAAATAACTCGCGTACACGGACGGTCCCAACGGAGAGGCCGGGCGCCCGCGACGGGCGCGAGTCTGGACGGGGTATCAACTTCGAACGTTTTAACCGCAACAACTTTAATATACGCTAGTGGAGCTGGAATTATCGCGGCTGCTGGCACCAGACTTGCCCTCCACTTGATCCTTGCAAAAGGATTTATGCTCAACTCATTCCAATTATGGACCATCGTTAGAGAGGTCCATATTGTTATTTCTCGTCGCTACCTCCCCGTGCCGGGATTGGGTAATTTACGCGCCTGCTGCCTTCCTTGGATGTGGTAGCCATTTCTCAGGCTCCCTCTCCGGAATCGAACCCTGATTCCCCGTTACCCGTCGCAACCATGGTAGTCCTCTACACTACCATCAATAGTTGATAGGGCAGACATTTGAAAGATCTGTCGTCAGTCGCAAGCGACCGTACGATCGGCATCCTTATCCAGATTTCAACTCACAGCGCCCGGAGGCGATTGGTTTAACTAATAAGTGCACCAGTTCCGCCGACCCGGAGGCCAACAGTCCCGGCATAATGCATGTATTAGCTCTGGCTTTTCCACAGTTAGCCAAGTAACTGTTTGGATGAGGATCTTGTAAATTATAGCTGTTATACTGAGCCTTATGCGGTTTCACTTTCTAGGAAGCTTGTACTTAGACATGCATGGCTTAACCTTTTTCCCGTTTATGACGAGAGAGAACCTTATCATAGGACATACGATAGGCAGTGCACCAGTACCTACGTATGCAGCTGGATTTGAACCAACTAAAACTCCCTCGTGCCTCAGAGAATACTGGCCGGATCGCCCGTTAGAGCATTACTTCAGCCAGCATCCTTTGGTCAACATCGACCACGGCGCCGCAATGCTGTGACAGTGGTGACTGTCAGGCGTATAAGCTTTATGTCCCGCGCCCAGGTCCGAGGACCCGGAGGACCACTCCTCCTAGGTGTCAGGCACCTTTACGTCGCATGTGGTATCTCGCTAAGTGTGCCATCCCCCTAGTATAATGTCAAGGTCCGGTGTCTGGCCGGCTGGCCACACCGGGGCTGACAACCGCGAACAAGCTCACCATCAAGGTCCCTCTACTCGTGAGTCGGGGGACCAAAGAATAGAGACGTGTTTGCGTTTGATCTTTGACATCTGAGCTGATTCCCGCACGTTCCGAGGGGAGTGAATCGCGTCGATATTCCAGTCCAATCAAGATGTGTCCTCTCCAGAGCTGATTCCCGCACGTTCATGGGGAGTCTCTTCAATGGCTGCTGCTTGATTATGGAGTTCACTTTCGCCGTCTCTTTGGTAGCTTCGTTGGAGTTGGTATTGATGCTCCATGACTTCGTGGATGTACTCTGCTACTCGTGTCCACGTGGCTTCGTCGCGGCACATGATGTCTGCTACGTTCTCGACGTCGAAGTCCGCTTGGAGATCTCGTTCCAGACGTAGCCTCGCCAGTAGATATGAACCGCATACGAAGATGGTGTGTTCTGCAGTCTGATGTTCGTCACCACAGGCCGGACATAGGGGTGATTCTACATATCCCATTCGATGAAGATGTGCATTGAAGAACCCGTGGCCTGTTAGGAACTGGCACATGTGGAACTCGATGTTTCCATGCTTCCTGCTGATCCATGGTTTAATATCTGGTATCAATCGCTTCGTCCAGGATCCAGAAGTAGTGTTCGACGATTCCCTTTGCCAAACTTCTATGGAATGTGGTCGCTCAGCTATTCTCGCCAGTTTGCTGCTAACTCCTGATGTGATGCTTCGTTGCCGAACTCGGTGATCCTCATCGATGAGAATATGAAGCGGCATCATGCCTGCTATGACGCAGGCTGCGTCGTGTGATGTACTCCTGAATGCGCTGATTACCCGGTTGACTAAAGGTCGATGGCACCTTCGGAGCCATTGCTTTCTGCACTCAAATTTTAGCGAATCAGCCCATATCGGTGAGGCGTACCTGATGCCTGCAATGATGGTGGTTGCAATCACTCGTCTTCTGCAGCTTCTTGGCCCAGATCGGTTGGGCATCATTCTTACGAGGGCGTTGGTATTCACTACCGCTCTCTCAGCAACATATTTAATGTGCTGAGTGTATTCCAGACGATCATCTATGATAACCCCCAGATACTTCAAGTGGCGCGATGAGTGGATTGTGTGTCCCTCGACGATGATATTCGATTCTTGGCCACTTCTGTGCGAGCTTACCAGGATATACTCCGTCTTTGGTATGTTCAGTCGAAGCTCCACTGAGTCCATCCACTGCCGAATAATGTTGATGGAGATTTCTATCGTATTCTCTAAATCGGCTATTCGGCTTCCAACTGCTACCAGCACTATATCGTCGGCAAAGCCGATCAACGTTGCTCCTTCGTAGAGCGTTAGGTTGAGCACCTCGTTATACATGAGATTCCATAACGTAGGACCGTGGACGGATCCTTGAGGTACTCCCGCTGTGACGGCTCGTTCCTTCGCTCCTTCGTTGGTCTCATAATACAGCACCCGATTTCGAAAGTAGTCTCCTATCAGTTTGTAGAGATATTCCGGAGTGTTTATATTCTGCAGAGACCTTGCTACTGCCATCCAGCTCGCACTGTTAAATGCGTTCTTCACATCCAGCGTAACGATTGCACAGTACCGATTTGCACCTCGGTTGCGAGCTCTGGATCCACTTGCCATGTCGATAACTCTTTCGATGGCGTCTGTCGTTGATCTCCCAGTTCGAAATCCGTACTGCTTCTCTGACAACCCGTTGACTCTCTCGATGTGCTCATTCAGCCTGTTGAGAATGAGTCGCTCCAGTCCTTTGGCGACTCCATCGATAAGGCATATCGGGCGTGATGAGCCACTGTCTCCCGGACGTTTACCTGGTTTGGGAATTAGCACAAGCCTCTGTTTCTTCCAGTCATTTGGGAAATTCCCTGTATCGAGGCATCTCTGGTATACTCTCGTAAAGATTGAAGGCTGCTCTTTCATTGCCGCCGCCAGTGCAGCATTGGGGATTCCATCTGGTCCTGGTACTTTCCCGGATTTCAATGACCGTCCGATGTTCCTGATCTCGTCATCTGTCACTCTTTCCGTGTTATTCTGGTCGGCCGTTGTTTGATATGTCGGCCAGGTTGTGACAGGGTGATCCGGGAATAGTTCGTCCACAATGGTTTTAAGTTTGTCAGGATCCAACTCTTTGGGTATTCTGTTGCCTCCAACCATTCGCTTCAAGATCACGTAAACTTCGCCAAAGAGGATAGTGTCCGACTTATTGACTAAGCTATTCCATGTAGCCTTTTTGGATCGCTTGATTGCTCTCTTTAATGCATTTCTAGCAAGTTTGTATTCCCTTCTGCGAGTTGGGAAGTCCGGATTGCCGTGAGCCCTTTGGGCAGCCCTGCTTGCTGCTTTGCATTTCTTCCGCAGATCAGCTATTTCAGATGTCCACCAGTAGACGCCCCTCCATTTGCAAGTTTTCTTCAGCCTGGACATGGTAGCGTCACACGCTTTATTTAGGGCTTTAACCAGGTCATCGGGCGTGCTTACTTGCATCTCTTGTAGGACTCTGTCTAGAGCTGCTGTGAATAGCTCTTTGTGGAATAGTGTAGTCTTCCATCCTTTCTTTGCGTTACCTCGAGGACTGCTTGCTTGTTCTTGGCCTAAAGTAATGAGAATGCCTTTGTGATCGGAGTTCAAGTAGTCTGGTAGCACTTCCCATGTTGCCGTTTCTGCCAGAGACTGGCTTACGAACGTAAGGTCAATGGCTGACTTCCTTTCTGGCGTAACGAATGTATCTTGACCATTGTTCAGTATAACCATCTCCAAACCGGCGAAGGCTGCTAAGAGTGTGTCTCCCCTTAAACGTTGCGGCTCTCCTCTAGTTCCTAGGGTGTTAGCCCAACTTGCCGACCAAGCATTGAAGTCCCCTGCCACGATAAACTTTGTTGATCTAGTGACGGTCAAAACGATATTATCGAGCAGTTGTTCGAACTCCTGTAAGGTCCAACTTGGTGGGGCATAAGCACTCACAACAAGAGTTCCTCCAACCTCTACTGCTAACATTCCTCTGGCTGCTTTATTCACAATTCTCTGTACGGGGAAGTTTCCGCATGTGATAATTGCTGTAAGCTGATCTTCGCTGTATACAATGTTGTTGTTGTGTCCTTGGTTCTTCACAGGATCAGCGACAATAACGACATCGACTTCTCTCTCGCGAGCGGTTTGCCACATTAGGTTGAATGCCGCTCCACAATGGTTCTGGTTGTGTTGAATGAACCTAACCATGATGTTGTCTTCTCGAAATGCGGTTGGGACATCGGAGGCTGCCCGTGTAGTGGGGTTCAACCATGTCCCCACGGCAGTCTAAGCACGCAATGGCGTTCTTGCATTCTCTAATCTTGTGGCCTTCCTGGCCACATTTGATGCACAGTTTACTTCGGTCTTCGCCTGTGCACTCGAATCCCTTATGTCCAATTCTCCAACATTTGAAGCACTTGACGGGGGCTAGAGCCTCTCGTAGACTGCACACGCACCAACCAACTTTTACCTTTCCTGGGTTGAGGACTCGGTCTTTCATCGATAGCGGCACTCTGAAAATAGCTTTTTGGGTGCCGTTAGTCCTGCCTGCGCGGATTTTTACGTCCTTGGGGTCCACTTCAATCTCCAGCTGTTGCTTGAGGGCTACAGCAATCTCCTCAGCAACTGTTACTTCGTCCAAATGCGCGATTTCTATAGCCACCGTGGGTGCAAGTGACCTGACGTTTGCCTTGTCCTTCAGGGCACTTTTAATGCCTGCTTCTACTTGCATTGCTTCCTTACCTCTCTTTAGTACAAGCAACATGTCGCCGTTCTGCGTTCGTCGCACCTTGGCAACCTGTTCGCCGACATCTTTCAGATCTTCATCGTGGGTAAGTTGCTTGAGTATCTTCGCCAGATCGGTACCGTCGCATTTCTCGATGACCACGGCTTCAGGTCTAATTTGTGGTCGTTTCTTCTTCTTCTTCTTCGGTTTCTGGTTTCGACCCTCATTATTCCTCGGGGCCTCTCTCTGCGCTGATCGTTGGCGCGCATTATTGTCCTTCTTGCGAGCCTCTTTTGGGACTCGGCCTTTTCGTGTCTGAGACGCGAATGGAGCTTCTTCCACCGGTTCAGTTGAAGGTGCCGTTTGGACTTCAGTTTCCCGGGTTTTCTTCTTGAGTTGTTTCTTCAACTCGTTTATCTCCTTCACCATTTCTTCCATCACCTCAACCATTTGTGCGATCATTCCTCCATGCAGGTCCTCGATCGCTAGGTTATTCGCATAATGCTTGAAGCGTTCCAGTCGTGTTTTGTGCGATACTTTGGGAGGTGCTGCTTCCTCCTGAGACCTCGAACTCTTCTTATAGCTCTTTTTGAGCTTCGTGATGAATTCGTCGATGAGCCGCTCATGCTCCTCGTCCACATTGTTCTTCTTTGAGTTAGGATTTCGATCTTCCATTGCAATTGGGTCCAAACTCCAATCCGCTATCCTTGTTTGCCACTATAGTCCCCTTGTTAATGCCCCGTGGTTGGCTTTGCATCAGTGAGCTCCACGCGAGGGTTGGCTCACTACCCTTATGGAGTGTGAGCTCAGAGCCAGGCAGGGCTAAGCAGGGCCGAAGCTCACCTGCACCTATAGTTGTCGGTTTGCTAGGCCGACAACAAACGTAGAGCGCTATTAGAGACTCGCTAGGTTTTAATAGGACGGAGACAAATCACTCATTAACCCTCACGTCGTTTCAGGAAAGTTTCACCCGTCCTTACTAAGAGATCAGATTGAGTTTTTCGCCAGCCCGATAGCCATCATCATTAAGTTACGTCCACTACTTTAGCCTGGTCCATAGCTTGGTCTGCATCAATTCCCCGAAGCGTGCCGCCACCGTTAGCTCAGAGTCTGTCGCAAGGACGAACTCCTACCCCGCCCGGCACCACGAGGAGGTGGTGGTCGGTCTTTGCCGGGCGCATGGCTTAACCTTTGAGACGAGCGTATATCACTGGTAGGATCAACTAGAATTCGAGTCAATTGCTTGAACACGAACTACACTCTTGATCACGCGAGGCGCAAGTCCCCCGTGACCACCGAGATTTGTTCTGTGACGCCGGAGCGTCGTTGGCGCCACTCGATAGACTGCACAAGCAGGCAACGTCGGATGCATTGCACACGGCTAGCGGATCTCTCTGCACTGCGTCGGGTGTCCCAACGTATGTCTGGAGACATTGCTATGCCGGTACGGCACTCTGCGCACTCTTTCTTGTCCTCTTCGAGCGACGGGCCTCTAAGCGGGGTTGTATGTCGGTACGACACATCGAATGGTACATTGCACGCACTAACGATCTCTCTGCATTGCATGGAACTCATTCATAACCACCGTGACGGGAGGTCACGCGTATTAAAAACCCTTAACTGTTACAACTTTTATGCTTGAAACCATCGTGACGAAGTCTTTGGGTCCGTAGACCCGTGATGTACTGCTCCAGGGAACGTTTTGAAAGGATGGGTAGTCCTTTCTTGGTCCGTAGACCTCGTACGCTGCCGTGCTCAGCATTAGAGAACAGCAAACATGCCAGCTACTGTCTCTTTAAGGGTCCGAAGACCCAAAATTCAATTTGCTACTGACCACCTTAAGCGATGCTAGAGTTTCTGAATTTTCGAGATTTTGACCCCGGGGCACCACGTCCGGGGCCAAGGCCTTGTACTACAAAGGCCTAAATTTGCTTTAATATACGCTTATCAACTCGAAATCATAGGTTAAGATCATCGGCAGAACCCACCAGACATCACTTTTGCTTCATAAGTTCGGACTATGGTCATACGACGATTTTCATTGGGGAGGGGACGTATGACCCAAACGGGGGCTTATTTGACCCACGGACACCTCAAACCATGCTCCTACGACTAGATAGAGGTTAAAACTACGATTTGGTGAAATCTTCATTTTTGACCTCGGAACAAGGGACCCTCCCTATAGTAGGCAATGAGTAAGTCATCATAATCCCAGGAGGGCAAAAAATGGGAACCCGAGAGGAAAGCGCTAATGGCGCGCCTAAGCTAGGGGCCCGTAGAATAAAAAAGGGTACAGTATTGGACAATAAGATAGGACCCTAATTTTTCATCGCACCGTGCACTTGTTTTACCACGTTACTTGTGTGTGTGTGTGTGTGTGTGTGTGTGTGTGTGTGTGTTTTTTTGTTTTACAAGGAGGGGGAATCTTCGAAAGACTCCCGTTGTCGCACGGGTGTTGACATGGGATTCTTACCCAGTAAACCCCCTCCTTGGGCCATATACCCTTCTCCATGGGTTCACCTTTCGGTATGCTTCTTGGGGAAGGGCTTATGCATTAGCATTGCATCCTCGCTATTGCACAATGAACCAGAGTTCGCGAGACAGATCAAAAGTACTATCAAACTGTGTGTGTGTGTGTGTGTGTGTGTGTGTGTGGGGGGGGGGGGGGGGTTGTCTGAAAAACGTAGCTTGTCATTATGTCATATTGCGTTGAAAGTATTCTATATTGCGTTGAAACATCGTGCGTTTACACTTGGATAAAAGCTTAAGTTTGCATCGACAGCAGCGCTTGTTCCTCGGACGACAACGCAGGTGTGCTGTTTCATGAATGTGTATGCGACACCGGTGCGAAATGGATACGCGCACAAGAGCAATGAACTCGGCATTCCCTCACAGGTGTTTCTCCACGCCTCCCGTGCATTGAGCTGGCGCGCGGTTGTTCTTTTCAATGGGCGTTTTGTTTCATGAGCGCGGCAGTATTCTGTTCTCGATTTTGAAGAGAAGACGCTTACTCGCGTACTCGTTGATAGTTTTTGTCCATGCGATGTTTTTGCTGCTCGACAACGATGTAATTCATCGCGTATAGAAGTAGAACGCAGGCAGAGCACGGGATCAGCCGTGTCCATGTTTTTAACCAGCGCGTTCTTGACGGTCCAAGCAAGCAATGTTAGTAACAATGGGTCGAGGTAAACATTGTACTGATTATCAGCGCCATATCATTAACCGAATGGCGGCTGTTGGCATTAAGTGCGGAACGATCGAGTTCGTAATGGAACGATCGCGCACTTTTGTGGCATACGCGCTTCGGACAACCGAAACGTGCTTAGACAACCGAAACGCGCTTGGACAACCGAAACGCGCAAGTCAACCGGACGTTCTCAGAAGACCACGGCGAAAGAAGACCGTAAAATTGTTAAAATATCGAAGAAACACTGATCGCGGGGGCGTTGGTCCTGCTAATTACAACAAAAACCTAACCCAAAACACAAAAAAAACTACTACCAAATCTATCCGAAACGACATACTTGTGAAACAAACACACACCAATACACATTCAAATACACACACACACACACACACACACACACACACACACACACATGTAGACACACACATACACACACATACACACACATGCACACACACAAACACACACACACACACATTTACACACACACATATACACACATGCAAGCACACACAAACACAAACACACAAACCACACATAAACCTGTCCCAACGGGTGCATGCTGCGTTGAAAACACTAGGGTCCTATCATTCTGTCCGATACTGTACCCCCACATAATATGCACGATAAAAGCAGAGAGTCACTAGTCGGGGAATGAGGCAGGCAGTCCTCTTGCACGACGGTTGTGTTACAGTATGCGTTACCTTGGTGACCTGTTGCATGCTGATTTATCCCGACCGTCGTTCGATGTGGCAAATATCGCTGATTGCTGTTCCGGGGGGAGGGACACTCCTCTCCGTTCGTTCAAGTCTGTAGGGCATATCGATGACCGCGCACAGATCATCAGCCAACTCGCCATTCCACCGCCCAAATTGGAGCACATTAACATCACGTGACCATTTCTTCAGCCGTGCCCATTCAATACATAGCATGGGTGGCAACTTCTTCGTCAGTTCCTTCAGGAGCACCAAGTCCTATAGTCGAGCAGTCCCGACACTTGTACGGTCGCAATCAACCTTTTAACAGCGAACCCAAATTCGACTATCGTGTCGAGCCTCTCCATCCTAGGCGCAGGCAGCTTCTTGACGCTCTCAACCGCTCGACCTACTATCAAGTCCTGTCGGCCGTAGCGAGCTCGCAAAGTGCTCATCGCTTTCTTCAACCCATCTGGAAACAATAGCAAATGTCCGACGGTCTCTAATGCAGCACCTTTGAGGCAGTGCTGGAGTCTCACTAAATTGTCGTCGTCGGTATAATTGGATGCAATAGTAGTGCGTGTATACGTCGCGATAAAACGCGGCCACTCTTCGACAGACCCCGAAAACGTCGGTAAGTCTCTTGGAAACCCTTGGTGGGCTGCTATTTGGCTGTGTATTAAACGTGTGTTCAGTGATGGCGTTTGTTGTGCGAATGTGTTGGGTGATTGTGTGAGCGGTCATGTGCGGGTAGGTGTAATTTGTGCGCATAAAGTGTCCTGATGTACGTGGTATACCCGATCCTCTCGCGTCGAATACATTATACCCAGCGCAAGTAGTGCGTTCTCCGTAGGGCACACGTTCACGGTACGTTGCACGTTCATCATAATTCGCGCGTTTGCCGTAAGTGCCGCATTCATCGTACGTCGCTTGTTCACCGTGTGCCGCGTGTTCACCGTGTGCCGTGCGTTCACTATGAGCCGCGCGCTCACCGTACGCCGCGCTCTCGCCATACGCCAGGCGCTCATTGGAGTTCACTCGTTCATTTTGCAGCGCATGTTCATTTAGGGCTACGCGTTCATTATAAGCCACACGTTAATCGTACCCTTTATTGAGTGGCGCAGGTTTGTCACAAGACGCTCGCGCAAGACGCCTCGTCCCTTCGCCATCCGTATAAGTAACTCGCGCGCCATGATTACTTCGATGTTCCCGAGGATCTTGACCTCTGGTGACGCCATTTACTCTACGTTCGGTCTGCCTCATAAAACTTTCCCTCCCACGGATCCATTCTTCGAACGCGGCTCGATCCTCGTACTCAAGCGAATTTAACGACGGTGCTCCCAAACGATCCGTTTCCCGGCACCATTCTTTCATCTTTTCAAGTTGACACATTTCGCGAAGTGCGATGAGCTCACGTTCAATCTCCGCTACTCGCTGTCGTCGCTCGTGCGCTGGCATACGAACGATTTCACCCTCCACTCGTTTGTCGTCCCTTGTTCCGCCTACGTGGCTTCGGTAGAATTCACCATCAAAGCTACCAGCGGTTAATCATGGCGCTCTGGAGCTATTATCCGACGTTGTCTTGCCTCGCACCTGCCCTTCTGATACAGACTGGCTCGTGCCCGCTACCACCGGGGATACCGCCGATTCCTGCTCTAGGATGGGGCTCGTTGACGCTGCGATGGACCGAGCGCCATCACGTCCCATTGTCGGGCTCATTACGGGGGTAGAATTGCAATCCTGCCCGACTTTGCACGAATCTTTCGCCTGCTCCATTTCACCTTTCACCGCACTACAGCTCTCCTATACCACCACACGGGAACAATCGCGATCGCGAGAATTGGGTATCGCAGCGCGGTATCACTTCACCGATATACTTTAACACCACACGCAATGATATTAGCTTAGCACTAATTTTTTGGAATGTTAGAAACTAACAAAGAAACCGATTTTTTTAGGCTTAGGCGTGGTGCCAAAATATAAGTTTTTATTTTAGGCGTTTTGTGGCTTGTTCTCTCGGTGAATTCGTTTTACTGTAAGGGGCAGAAACTGCCGTTCGTTCCCTATTTAAACTATTTTTTGTCCTATCCGCGATGCGCTTGGCTGACAGTTCGGCGGAACCCTACAACGGTTACAACAGTCGTATAGTGGGTCTAACATATTTTGCATATTTTTAAGATGTGCATCATCGTTGTTTCCGGTAGTGCAAAAATCAAAACTATATTCAAATACTACACAGCCAATTTTCTCATCTGGCTTCAGTAAAGTTTTTTACTGAAACGGTTCAGTAATAGAATATTTTACTGGTTTTCAACATGAATGTCATATTTTTACGAACTTTCAGCAAAACAATTTACTGAATGCATTTCAGTAATACGCATTGTACTGAAAATCATTAAAATAAGTGTCAAATTAGTCGTTTTACTTGATATCAGTAAAACAAATTACTGAAAATGCAGCAAATGATTTTGTCAAATCGACCTGTCAGTCAGAACATCAAAACGAAACAATGCGGTACCCACTTGCTCGTGATGTGCAAAAAGTTGATTTGGTAGGCGCTTACAGACACCCTGGTGAAATTTCAGGTGAGATTTCGACTTACGAGATTGATTTCAAATAATTGGCAGCTGGTGTGTAAAATGTTTGCTACAATCCACTGTGCTCGCTGAAATTGCGTGGTGACATTGAGCGCTTACTGAACCATATACACTTGCGGCGGCAAAATACAGTATAAAAACTGTATAAATGAACACAAAACATGTATGAACATGGTTTGAGGAACTGGCAATCTCCAAGCATAAATAAAAACTCAATTTAAAAGAAATATTTCGTCATTTTTTAATCGCTACCAACTACTGAAAAATCAGTAATATGAGAATGGCTTCTCTGGGATTTCAGTAAACGAGCTGTCATTTTGGATAGCACCGGACATTACTGAATGATTCAGTAAACATTATTTTTACTGAAAGGATTACTGAACCTTCAGTTAAAAAAATTTCAGTAAAATTTTGCTGAAGTTCAGTAAAAAAAGTTTTCTGTGTAGCTATACTAGTGTTACTAGTGTTTGGTGTAAAGAAGCATTTCATTCTCTGTAGTAGTTTTTCAACACAAGTACGCATTAGGTCGTTTTTCTAAGCTAAGAGTCTTGTATATTGAAATAAATCAATGAACAATAAAATAATAAACTGTAGTTAGTAAAACTCTAGATTTTCCGAATTTCAGTAGAGTTCTAGGCATATCTAGATAAAGGCATATCTGGAAAACCTGACAAAAGTATCTGAATTTTACTCATTTATACTTTTGTATTTTTACAGCAGAGTTTGCAATACATTTATTGTCTCATTCATCTACATGAGCAGTGAAAGCCGCTATACAAAGCTTGTGTGATTTCCTGTTTCACAGATACATAAAAAGTGCCTGAAATCCAAGCGTCCGACAATGATTATCCTGCACTTGCGTATTTGTTGTCTTTTCGTCCTTGCAATCGACAGTGGCGGATCTAACGGTAGGCGGACTAGGCGGTCGCCTGGGGCCCCGCCGACTTAAGGGCCCCTTAGATAGCTAGTCTATAGTATGCCGTATGGACAGAGTACTAGCGACAAGGGCCCCCGGAAGGATGAACGTTGGAGCTCCGAGGCTGGCGAGTCATTTGCACCCCCCTCCCCCCCGTCAGCAAAAAAAAAATAGAGCATGTGACGTATCGTAGGGGCTTCAAGTTTACTGTTCGATCTCCCAACCCAAGTGCCAGTACTTCCCCCCCCCCCCCCCCCCCAACTCCATTTACCATTTACAGAGGGCCTCAACTCGTCTTACCGCCTAGGGCCTCCGATACCCTTAATCCGCCACTGGCAATCGAGACCGTTTAGGAAGTTCTTAAAAAATATAAATTAATCATCCCAGTAGCATCTTTATGACTTATTATCAGGAGAGGATTTATTGTTTTTAATATGAAAGAGTGCAAAAGTATGTAAAATTTGTTTTGGCCTTCAAAAATTATCTCCAAAGTTCGTAACAACTTTTAATTGCTATAAACGTTATCAACACATTCCACACACTTACTTGTTAGAATGAACTACTTTTACAATGATTTAGTTTTCCGTTCATTTGTGCAATAAAAACAAAAAATCAATCGCTTATAAAAGTGATTTAACATGTGGAGGTTTAGGCCAGGGCCCCCCCGCGGCTTTAGGCCGGGGCCCCCCCGCGGCCGCTCAGTCCGCTCATAGGAAAATCCGCCACTGCAGGTGTCCCGTCACGAAAGCCTGCGGCGTCGACGGATGCAACCTCCTTCATCACGCGCTTCTGCACCAGGACGATGGCCTCCCCGGAAGTTCCGAGACGTCAGCACATGAAACAAAAGGAATTCGTATTAATACTCATTCTCAACTAAAGAAAGCGTCTTATTGAAATACGTTCCAGTTGTACTCCACGGACCGAAAACAAAAATCGAAAGTTACGCTTTTCTCGATGACGGTTCCACGTCGACCTTCATGGACCATGAGCTGGTAGACGAACTTGGTTTGAAGGGAACACCACATCCGTTATTCGTCCAATGGACCGGTGACGTCACACGTGAAGAGAAAAATTCTGTTCGTCTAGCGGTACGCATTTCGGGGAAGCAAACTTCGACAGCGATATACGAACTTTCAGCTGTCCGCACAGTTCGCAAACTAGCTCTTCCCAAGCAGTCCATGAATGTGTCCCAGCTTGTTAAAAGATACGCATATCTGCAGGGTCTGCCCTTGGAGTCTTATGCTAACGCGCAGCCGCGCTTGTTGATTGGCGTAGATAATTGTAGTATGGGACAATCTCTGACGAGTGTAGAGGGGAGACGTGATGAGCCAATCGCCTCGAAAACCCGCTTGGGTTGTGTGTTGGGGGGACCATGTTCAGTGGCCACCAATACGCCGGGATCTACTCTGCCTTCCTTTCACATATGTGTGTGCAATGAGCCTGTGGTGGTCAGCGCCACCTACATGTGAAACACCATGCGTCAGAGCTTTAGAGCTTTAGGTTTAGGTTGAGAGCTTTAGGTTAGCGCAGGCGTAAGTTAGTGCAGGTGTAAGTTAGGTGTAATGAGGGAATGTAATTAGGGAAAGAGAGCCGTAAGGTTAGCGAGAGATTAGCGCAGGCGTAAGTTAGTACAGGTGTAGGTGTCGCTGACGACAATTTAGGCTTAAAAAACAAAGCGTTGCTAGGTCAATAAATGCTGACTAGCTATGTTATGCAACGCGCCAGCGATGCGCGCTGGTTTAACGATTAAATGGAAAAATAGGCTAAGAAGAATAGATTAAGAAGAATATGCTGATCGACGACGGTCAGCATTTTTAGAGTATAAAATCAATTGAATAAATTAATGAAGCCATTACTTGCCAAGAACCAGTTGGTGCGTTCATTATTGTGCTTAAGTCGGCGTGTACTGTGCCTGTCTTAAGCTGCTGCTCCGAAAGACACTTTCGTGTGCGCGACAAATGGTGGCTCCAGAGAGGACGCATCAACCAATGGTTCGGCAAGTAGTCAAATAAATCGGGAAATAAAAACCCGACGTAGTAACAAGCCCGTAGAGGCGTGAATAGACCCCACAGCAACCCAAGCAGGGTTGTGATAGTGAAACAACGGCGACGGACGACGATCCGGCGTAGCCGATCTACGACAGCCAGCCCAGGAAGAAGGGCCACGCACCAGTTGCTCGACGAAGCAAAACCCGAGAAGTGCCTCGGCGGTGAGTGAGTGCAAAAAGAACTGTAAGTGCAACGACACAACAGTGAATAGAACGCGGTCATTACCGCTAGTGAAGTGACGCAATCGAAAGTGAACTCGATACTGCCAACGTATAAGGCAAATGCTGAACTAGTGAAAAGGTGACCAATACGCGTACGCCGCGAGCTCGACGAAGCAAAACCCGAGAAGCGCCTCGGCGGTGAGTGAGTGCAAAAGAACTGTAAGTGCAACGACACAACAGTGAATAGAACGCGGTCATTACCGTTAGTGAAGTGACGCAATCGAAAGTGAACTCGATACTGCCAACGTATAAGGCAAATGCTGAACTAGTGAAAAAGGTGACCAATACGTGTACGTCGCGAGCTTCGAAAGGTGCATCCGTTCTCGCAACGCAACATGAAACCGTCAGTTTAGCGCCAGTTGAAAAAAAAAAAAAAAAAAAAAAACAAACAGTTATCGTAAAACGCGTGCGTCGCAAGTATCGGACGTTAACTCCGACGAAACGTATAACGAAACACGTGTGCCGCGAGCTAAATATTGCATAAGGCATCCGACGCAGTGCAACGTAGGAAGAGCAAATTGAAGAAATTAATTGTGACGAGTGTATCCATCGTGTGTATGACCGTCGTGTGTATGACCGCCGACCCACCGCTAAGAAAACATCGTTCCGGTTGAGGCAACCATCGTTCTCGGTTTGAGGGCAACCGGCACGTAATACGGAAGACGTCGTATTGTAATCCTGAGAAGACCAACAAGCAGCAGTGAAGACATCACTCCCGATCCAGCCGTCCCTGACCAGCCGAATAGGAGTTGACCCTGCTGAAGCGGATCTGAACCACGGTGAGTTCAAGATGGAATACGATTTTAAAAAAAATCCGAATGGGCACTGCAAATTATGCACGAACCCAGATGAGATAGGGAAATTGATAACTTGTATTGATTGCGACAGGTGGTTTCACTTGTCATGCTTAGACATAAAATCACCTGTTAAAGATTTTTTATGCAAAAAATGTAAAGATAAGGAAGTTGAACGGCAGGAATATAGGTCAGCACTAATGCATACGCAAAAACTGCTGAAAGAAAAAATGACAATTGAAGAAGAAAAAGAAAAAGAAAAAGTAAGAATAGAAGAAGAGCTAAAACGGCTACAAAAAGAGATACAAAACAAAAAATCAGAAGATGTCAATGAAAAACCAATGACAAGTTTAGACGTAAAACTGTTAACTCAGAGTTTAGACAAAATGGTTCAATCGTTGTGTTCTAAGGACTCGAAAGTAACACTTTCAAAGCTTCCAGATTTCGATGGAAGCTATAAATGCTGGCCTCAATTTAAACAAGCCTACGAAGAAACTTCCCGAGCTTGCAATTTTTCAAATTTAGAAAACATGAATAGGCTGCAAAAGCATCTGAAGGGCGAAGCATTTCGTGCGGTTAGTGGGTTAATGCTTAACCCAGAAAACGTTCCGCTTGTATTAAACAGGCTCGACAAAATGTTTGGAAATGCTGAAAGCATTTACAAGTCTTTACTGTTAGAATTACTAGTAGTAAAGCACATAACGATAGATAATCCCTCAGCATTCTTAGAATTTTCCAACGCTTTGCGCAATCTCATTGACAACATGGTGTTGTTGAAGCAAGAAGGTTTTTTGAATGACCAGAGGCTGCTAAACGATTTGACATCAAGATTTTCAACCGAACTTCGGAACGAATGGTTGAAACACACAATAAGTAGGAAACAAGATAATAAGAATCTCACGCTAAAAGACCTAGCAGAATGGCTGAAACCCTCTGAAGAACTGGCCATTATACTGGCCGCGAACGAAGGAGTAGCCAAACAAGAAAGGTCGAACCGTCAAAACATGCAGCATCGTCTTAAAGGGCCTGAAAAGCAAACGATATGTCTAATTTGTGGATTTCCTCATGAAACCACTCGTTGCCGACAATTGAACGGTAAGATGCCCGATGAAAAATTATCTCTTTTCATTCGGCATAGAATTTGCACCAATTGCTGCAAGTACAGCAACCATAACGCCCAAAACTGTCGTCTACCACCACAATGTAGTGTGTACGGGTGCGGCAAAAGGCATCATAGTATGTTTCATAAAAGAAATCTGGTAGAAGGGCAACCTACAAACAAAATAAATTGCCATCAGGAAAAGAATAATCTGTTCTATCAGATCGTGCCCATCACTTTGCACCATAATGATAGAAAATTCGAAACTTATGCATTCATGGATCCTGGCTCTTCAACTAGCCTCATTTTGGAAAGTGTCCGAAAAGAACTAAACGTTCACGGACCAAAAAGACCGCTAACTCTCTCCTGGACGGACGGAAGCATTCAAAAAGAGACAGAAAGTAGGATAGTTCCCATAACAGTAGAGGGAGCTAACAAAAGAAAATTTCAAGTAAAAGGTCTCAGAAGTGTAAGGGAACTTAACCTTCCCGTTCAAACCATAGATGCTCCGTGTTTGCAAAGAAATTTTAAACATTTGAAAGGCATTAGTATCTCTAGCTATGCAGATGCGAGGCCTACCGTGCTACTAGGCCTTCCTCATTCGTATCTTTGCCATGGTGCAAAATATCGAGAAGGTAGACCAAACGAACCAATTGCCCATGAAACGAGGCTTGGTTGGGTCATTTTTGGGGGAACGAATACGCCAAATGTCACAGAGAACTCATTTGTGATGACAGAGACGTACGAAGAAGAAAACAAGAACATGATGCAAATCTTGCGTGGTTTCTTTTCTACAGAGGAATTTGGAGTTAAACCTACTCCAACCCGTGCCTCTGAAGAAGACAAAAGAGCGTTAAAAATTATGAAAGACACGCTTAAAAATACTGGCGACGGATACGAAATTGGTTTAGTATGGAAAACCGACAATCCTAAATTGCCAGACAGTTACGGACAAGCGCTTACGCGCTTAAAAAGTCAAGAGAAGGCAATGGAAAGGGATCCAAACTTAAAATTATGGTATCATAAAGAAATAAACGCATACGTTGAAAAGGGATATGCACGTAAGGCGACACCAATGGAACTGCTGCAATTAAACGGAAAAATAAACTACATTCCCCACTTTTCCGTGATAAACCATAATAAACCCATTCCCAAACCACGTTTAGTATTCGACGCGGCTGCAAAAAATCAAAATATATCCCTTAATTCTCAACTTCTTTCCGGTCCAGATCTTACTGCGTCCCTGTTCGGAGTGCTACTCCGCTTCAGGGAACACAAAATAGGCTGTTCAGGAGATATCAAGGAAATGTATCACCAGGTAAAGGTGAGACGGGAAGATCAAGACGCTCAAAGATTTCTATTTCGAGAATCGCCTTCTGACGTTCCTCAAGTTTACGTTATGCAAGTGATGACATTTGGGGCAACTTGCTCACCAACTTGTGCTCAGTTTGTGAAGAACGAGAACGCACTGCGTTACAAAAATATTTATCCCCAGGCAGTAAAAGCGATTATTGAAAACCACTACGTAGATGACTACTTAGATAGTTATCCAGATATTGATACAGCCGTGAATACTATCTCGGAGGTGTGTAAAATACATGATGATGCTAAATTCTTTATGAGAAACTTCTTTTCCAACTCAAAAGAAGTGGAGAAAGGCATTCCAACCAACAGGTTATCCGAGAAAAGTGTACTTGGCATAGAGGAGAAAAATCAAAACTTCGATAAAGTGTTGGGATTGGTTTGGGACAAAGAGTCTGACGTCTTTGCCTACAAGTTTAAAAGGGCAGATATTAAAACACTAACGAAACGTCAGATGTTCTCATATATAATGAAAATCTACGATCCTCTAGGCCATCTTGCCAACATTACTGTTGAAGGTAAGATTTTGATGCAAGATCTTTGGAAAACTAAACTAGACTGGGATGACGAAGTCACACAGTCCATAAAGGAAAAATGGGAAAACTGGATAAGCCGAATCGAAAACTCGATCAACATATCCATACCTAGATGTTTTTCGATTGAAAATAACGTAAAGATCAGGGAGCTCCATACTTTCGTAGACGCGTCAGAAAAAGCCTTTGCCGCAGTTACGTATCTTAGGACAGTCCACGACTTAGGCATCGACATAAGTATCGTGGCCGCAAAATCAAGAGTCGCTCCTACCAAACCACTGTCGATCCCTAGGCTTGAATTGCAAGGGGCAGTGCTAGGCACTCGCCTAAACGAATCAATCAAGAGGGAATTGCGGTTAAGGGTTCAAACAGAATTCTTTTGGACCGATTCAAAAACAGTTCTAGCTTGGCTTAACTCAGAACCTAGAACATATAATCAGTTCGTAGCCCTGAGAATCGGAGAAATTTTGGAGTTCAACTCTCCGAAGCAGTGGAACTGGGTAGCATCTGCAGAAAACCCTGCTGACGAAGCTACAAAAACTTGTAAGAAAAAGTCAATATGGTTAAATGGTCCCGACTTTCTCAAAAATTTAGAAATAAAAATACTAACACCAGACATTCCGGACACACTTGAAGACCGGAAAAGGGTAAACACTTCGAGAACAGTGGAAAGAATAGATTATGACGCCATTTCCGTCGAATGGTGTTCCAACTGGCACCGTCTAAAACGATCGGTAGCGTACGCACTAAAGTACTTGGATTGGTTAAAAAGTAAGGCTAAATCTCTGTCATTTTCGACAGCAATCGATAAAGCTACCCTTGACTTAGCTGAGCGCCACTTAATAAAAAAGGCTCAATGGGAAAGCTTTCAAACGGAGATGATACAACTCTCATTGAAGAACCCGATTAATGGCAGCAGTAAAATTAGGTGCCTGTGCCCTATGTTGGACCAAGATGGGATCATGCGTTCTAGAGGAAGACTTGAACACGTTAAATTTCTTCAATTTAACGCACGTAGCCCTATTGTCCTACCAAAAGGGCATCACATTACAAACCTTATCCTGCAACATTATCATGAGAGGTACTACCACCAGAAGAGCGAATCAGTGATGGCTGCAGTTCGTCAAAAATTCTGGGTGATAGATCTCAGAAGCAGTCTTAAGCACGTAATAAACAAATGTCAATACTGCAAAAACGCACGAGCTAAACCAATCCCACCAATAATGGCACCACTGCCAACATGTAGAACAGCAGTGTTTAAAAAACCATTTACGCATTGTGGAGTAGATTACTTCGGCCCCCTATTCGTTACGATAGGCAGACGGTCAGAAAAAAGGTGGGGTGTTATATTTACGTGTTTAACCACAAGAGCAATCCATATAGAAATAGCCATTGATCTAACGGCAAGCACCTTTATTGTTTGCTTAAAAAATTTGCAATACAGAAGAGGAAAGGTATCTTTCCTATACAGCGATAATGGGACCAACTTTGTCGGAGCCGACAATGAGATGAAACAAATAAGATATCGATGTGCCTCAGAAGGCATAGAATGGATCTTTAACCCACCAGGCGCCCCTCATTTTGGAGGTGCGTGGGAGCGAATGGTTGGAGAAATCAAGAGTCTGCTTCCCATGGCTGAGAGTTATAAAGAACACGTTCTCAGATCAATACTAACTGAGATAGAGTTCCTAACAAATAATCGACCATTGACTCACTTAACACTAGAACAAGAAGATGACGAGCCCCTAACTCCAGCTCATTTCTTGCTAGGTTGTTCCGGCGAGGCAGAGCCGAATATCTCAGATATCACCAAAACAGAATTGGTACGGTCCGATTGGAAAAGGGCCCAGGCAAATCACACAACAATATTGGCGACGGTGGATAGCTGAGTATCTCCCAAAGCTCTCTATACGAGAAAAGTGGACTCAACCGGCCAAACCATTACAAATAGGCGATATTGTCACGTTTCCCGATGAACAAAGGAAAGGAAAGTGGTTTAAAGGCCGAATCTGCGAGCTGGTAACTGGCGTAGACGGACAAACTCGTTCAGCACGAATCAAAGTAGGTAATAATGTAGTTAATAGGCCAACTGTAAAACTAGCAGTACTCGAGGTAAAACGAGATCAAACATTTCCAAATTGGGGAAAAAGGAAGGAAACAAATCTTAACGTTATAAAAGCTAAAGCAGAAGAACTAGCAAGTCAAATACCAAAAAGGAAAAAGCTCAAAATTAGGCCCGTATCATGGAGCTCATCCTTAAAATAACAATATACATAGCCGCTCTGTTTAAAGTCGAATGCTTATCGATCGTACCTATCCCTGAACCAGGAATATACTTTGATCATATTGGGACACTCCTATTGAAAAAAGGAGCATGGGAAACGACATTCCATACGGGGACACGTCCGGCAAATGATACGGATACGTTACAAACGTTGAAAAAACACTTAACCACAGTATTGAACTCCGTTAATAGTACGGACTCCGAACTCTCAGATCTAAAAGTTACAATCCAGCGCGAATGCAACCATGCAATTCAACTAATTCAAGGAATAAGTCACAAAAGGACAAAACGCTCCCGGGGAATATTTGGTATATTAAAAGATTTCATGTTCGGGGGAGACGACATAGACGAGCAATTAGCAGCCTTCAGAGCAGCAGAGGATACAAAAATTACACATGTGTCCGAACGTTTGACCCAAACAAATAAAAAACACAATGAGTTAACAGAAAATTTACGTCACCGAATAGACAAACTCTATGATGGTATAGATGTTCTCAGCAAAGAATTTAAGCATAACAAAAATGAAGTTCTAACAAAGTACATACAAGAAACGATCATGCTTACAACCGCTCTAGTACAAGACATGATAAATAAGTATCACGAAATAGATTCAAACCAATTATATTTAGAGGATGAAGAGATGTTAAAACAAACTATACGAAGAAAGATGGCAAGTCATTATAATGTTTTAGAATACTCGGAAATAACCAATAGGAGGATAGAAAATGGTGAAATAGTCTTTTCTATCAAAAACGTAATTGTATCGATAGAAAATTACGAGATGTTTAAAGTCATAGCCATTCCAAACTTTGCTAATTATACGATTTTAGACATACACGAAAATACAATAGCCATCAACGAAACTAGTTACTTATACCCGAAGGAAATTGTTAAACTGAACGAATCGCATTACATATCTTCTGAGAAAATAATACAACGAGAACCAGACTGCATAGCATCAGCATTACTACACACAGAAAGTGGTACCAGATGTAGTTCAAAGGAAATAGGGCCAGAAATCACTGAATTTATACAACTTACAAATCCAAACAGTATTCTGTTCTTCTCTACCAACCCTGATAAGATATTACTAAAATGTAATAAAACACTCACTACACCAAGCTGCTCAATCGGAATCATAACCTTGTCACTAGACTGTAGCATTTTGACGAGCAAGTTCGAAATACAACCGACGATGCTAATAAAATCTGAGCAAGTTAGAGCATATTTTAAACCCATGTTAAATTTAAGCATATCAAAAGAAGATAAGTCTAACGAAGTAGAATCAGTAACCAGTAACTATGTACTCTTCTCGATAACCATACTAAGTGTTTCTATTACGGTCATCTTGGTTTCCGCGATGTTAATCAAGAAATATCTAAAACAAAATATTGGTCCTCCTCCATGCAGGCCACCCACTTTAAACCTAGAATTGTAACTCCCCTACGAGGATTTACGGGGGGAGGGATGTCGCTGACGACAATTTAGGCTTAAAAAACAAAGCGTTGCTAGGTCAATAAATGCTGACTAGCTATGTTATGCAACGCGCCAGCGATGCGCGCTGGTTTAACGATTAAATGGAAAAATAGGCTAAGAAGAATAGATTAAGAAGAATATGCTGATCGACGACGGTCAGCATTTTTAGAGTATAAAATCAATTGAATAAATTAATGAAGCCATTACTTGCCAAGAACCAGTTGGTGCGTTCATTATTGTGCTTAAGTCGGCGTGTACTGTGCCTGTCTTAAGCTGCTGCTCCGAAAGACACTTTCGTGTGCGCGACAGTAGGTGTAATATGAGTGTCAAGGAATGAGAGCCTAGACAAGCGAGTTTGGCTAGTTAAGAAAGTCAGGAGAAAGGGATCGCTCTCTTTGTGCTAGACCGCCAGGCTGAACGGACGCGAGGATTACAATACAATAAATAGTAATTTCCTCCGTATATATCGACACCGGAATATTACAAGCCTGACGATGGTCTTACTGCTGCGGTAAAAGAACATTTCGCTCTGGAATCGATCGGCATCGATAAGACAGTGCGCTTAAGAGAATCCAAAGACAACGAACGGGCTCTCACGTTGCTGGAACGGAAGATGAAATTTGATGGCCATCGCTACGAAACCGGCCTCCTTTGGCGATATGACGACATCAAGCTGCCTTGCAACAGATCTGTCGCGTTGAAGCGGTATGTATGCCTACAACGAAAATTTAAAAATGATCCCATTTTAGCAAAGGCAGTACGAGAAAAAATAGCAGATTACAAGGAAAAAGGATACATCAGACGCCTAACCGACGATGAACTGAATGAGAGAAGTAATAAAGATTGGTACCTGCCCATCTTCCCGGTTGTCAATTCTAATAAACCAGGAAAGATTCGAATGGTGTTCGACGCGGCGGCAAAGGTACGTGGGGTTTCTTTAAATTCATTTCTTCTCCCCGGTCCCGACATGTTAGCCCGGTACTCTTCAAGTTAAGAGAATTTCGAGTAGGAATCGTTTGCGACATCCGTGAAATGTTTCATAGAGTGAACATAAGCAAGGAAGACCAACGGAGCCAGATGATATTTTGGGAAGGCGACGATCCATACTCAGATCCAGATGTTTACGTCGTCACCGTGATGACATTTGGAGCGTCATGTTCACCGAGCGCCGCACAATACATCAAGAATCTTAACGCAGACAGATTTAAAGCCGAATACCCTCGAGCCGTGGAAAGCATAAAAGATGAACATTACGTCGATGACATGTTGGCAAGCGTGAAATCAGAAGAAGAAGCTAGTGAATAAGCAAAAACGGTCCGCTACATCCACGCTTGCGGAGGGTTTGAAATACGTAACTGGGTCTCGAACTCACCGATGCACAGTGGGCAACGGCCATACAAACGCCGGGATGAAAATCAATTCCTCGTGCTATTGCAGTTTTTCTTCATTTAATACTATCGTTCTTACTATACAGGGTAGTCCTACACTAAAATCGTCAAGACAGCGAATAAAACTTAATAATTATCGCTCACAACATTGCATTCTTGCGTATCAGTTAACAGCATCAACAGTAAGTGTTAGGAATTAAAACGAAGGTGCAATAAGTTTCTGACTGAACATGAATTTTTAAAGTATTACGCACTAAAAAAGTTGTGTTTTTTAATGGTTTGTTTGGAAAAGAGCTGATTCCTATCTTACGATCTTTTTTAAACTGTTTTTCCTCTCTTCAGCTTTGTTTTTTGCCTGTTTGTTTCAAATGCCCGTTTATGAGTTATGAGTTGGATACTGGTGGTTAATGGCTCATACAACAACACTTCAAAATCGCTCGCGCTATTTTCAAGAAAAAGTTTAATAATTTTCGGGGTCGCAGATGGTCGTAGCTAATTTCAACGTCAAAACGTAGGAAAAATGTTGATCTTTCTTATGATATACAACACACGAGTGAAATCGAGTCGAATCATAAAAAAATTCACTCTCCAAAATGAAAATATCCAAAAATTCGGCAGTGATGTTTGGTTTTCAATCATTAATGAACTTCAACAACAAGTTTTTGCAAAATATTTAGACATTACATCAAAGTATGACAAAAAATCTTTCCAATGACACATTAATTATCAAAATCTAACCATCATATACTAAAATATGATGGTTTATGTTCGGTCGAAAAATAACTCAAATTTGGGACAAAAAACACAAAGTTTACACTTTGATGGTCTATATCTCAGTAAGTTTAAGATAAAAACGTGAAATAGTTTGGTTTCAACTAAGTTTAAGTATCTATTTTAAGAAAATGATTATGGTGTTAACCTGCGATGAAGTTGGTTTTTCGATTTTTATACAGGCGTTTGCCCAATGTGCGATGGTCGTAGCATCACTACTAGAGACGCCAGGAAATGAAAAGAATGTCAACATGGGAAGCGATACAACTACTGAGAAGGTGCTAGGAATGTGGTGGGATACTTCGTCGGACGCGTTCACCTTCAGATTATCCCCTAAGTATGATCTCGATCTGCTAATGGGAAAAAAGCCAGCAACGAAGCGTGAGATTCTTCGCACTCAAATGAGTATATACGACCCGATGGGCCTGCTAGGACACTTTATAATGTTCCTAAAGGTCCTCCTTCAAGAAGTATGGCGCGGCGGATACAGTTGCGATCAGGTACTAGACGGGCAGGTAGAGGAGAAATGGACAACGTGGCTGCGAGTGCTACCTGAGGTCGAAAAAGTATTTATCCCTAGGTGCTACCGATACACTTGTTCAACACGATCCGATGTACAATTGCACGTACTATGCGACGCGAGCGAAAACGGAACAGCCGCAGTAGCCTATCTGCGTTTCGAAGAAGATGGAAAGATAGAATGTGCTCTCGTCGGGTCTAAAACACGCGTGGCACCACTAAGATTCTTATCTATTCCCAGACTCGAGTTACAAGCAGCGGTCATCGGAGCCAGATTAGCTAACACCATTTGTCAAAGCCACAGGATATCTGTAAATCGGACGATCTTCTGGATAGATTCCCGTAATGTATTAAGCTGGCTACAGTCCGATTCTCGCCGATACCACCAGTTTGTAGCGTTCCGTATTGGCGAACTCCTTGAAATGACAAACGTCGAGCAATGGAGGTGGATCCCGACGAAGCTTAACGTTGCGGACGACGGCACTAAGTGGACTCAAGTCCCAGACCTATCACAGAGCAGTCGAAGGATTCGTGGACCCCCCTTTCTTTGGAAATCTGAGCCAGAGTGGCCAGCAAATGACACACCTGCGAAAGATACGACGAAAGAAATAAGCAAGTAAGTGTTCACCGCGTTATTGAACAATTCATCCTGTTCGATCGTTTCTCCAAGTGGAAGCGCGTCCTACCTTCGATTGGTTTTGTCATCCGCTTCGTCATGAACACACGACGTTGCTTAGCTAAGGACGCCGCAAGAAGTAGACCACTCGTTCAGGAGGAGCTGGCAGAAGCGGAAGCCGCCCTTTATCGAGCCATTCAGCGTGAAGCTTATTCGCGTGAGATCGAGTGTCTTCGCAGACCGAGCGGGAAAACTCACCCATGGAAGAAAGCAATTGATAAAAATAGCCCTATCTATAAACACTCTCCCATATTCGACAGTAGCGGAGTTCTTAGACTCGGGGGACGGCTTTCCGAGTGTGCAGACATTGACGAACAAACTTGCACTCCGATCATTCTTCCTGGCAACCACCGCGGTACGTATTTGCTGATGCAGGAGTACCACGAAAAATACAAGCACGGCAACCACAGTACTGTGATAAACGAATTGCGGTCGAAATACTACATACCCAGATTACTAGGGGAATACCGTCGAGTAAGAAGATTGTGCCAATGGTGCAAGGTGAAAAACGCGCTTCCAGATGCTCCACGGATGGGAAATATACCTCGACAACGTTTGGCGATTGGTCGGCTATCCTTCTCATTCACAGGTGTGGACTATTTCGGGCCGTTCCTCGTAGCAGTCGGGAGGCGAGTAGAGAAACGTTGGGGCGTGATATTCACCTACCTAACGACCAGTGATCAGTCTAGGGTTGGACGTTGCGGTATTTTTTATGTTTAATTTTATTTTAACAAACAACTTAAAAACTAAGCGGATTGCGCGCGCGTCCGATCGCTGCCGTTGCCGTTCGTGGAAGAAAGTTCCCGCTGTTCGGGCGATCACCTTTCTGCTGTTGCCCTCTCACGCACACCAACCAACGCGTTGATGGCCGCCAAATTATGGCACTCTAATTATAGCATTATGGTTCAATTCGCTAGTTATAATATTCGTTAATTATAGCATTGCAGCTGCCTCAGCTCCTAACTCTTGTGTATAAACAACCAGAGCAGTACACCTAGAGATAGCACATTCCCTCAACACAGCGTCGTGTATTTATAGCTATCCGTAGGTTTATAGCCAGGCGCGGATCACCGCTAGAGATCATCAGTGTCCGAGGGACCAACTTCGTCGGAGCGTCGCGTGAACTGGATGAGGCGCTGAAACTGGTCGACCATGAGAAGCTGATGGTTGAGTTTTGCAGACCGAAACTGAAGTGGACCTTCAACCCGCCGGGAGCCCCACATTTCGGAAGGTGCTGGGAGCGGCACGTTCGTTCATTTTGAACATGGTCGCGAAAGAGTAGCTTCTGATCAAACGTTATTCCTAGGTAATTGACTGTCTTTGTCCATCTAATAGGAGTGTCTTCTATTTTAACCATATGACCTGTTGGTCTAAGGAGTGTGGACCGCATTTTGTGTTGCAAGATAATGACTTGAGTTTTACTTTCATTTAACTTTAATTTCCAATCCGGTATTGGAATATGATATTTATACATTTCTGTGCTCTATTTTTGAGTTCTAATATGGTTCAGCCTTTGACTGCAATGGCAGTGTCATACGCAAAAAAAAAAAAATATGGCAGAAATGTGGGAGAGATGGTAGGTCCGAAAGATAAATAGTGAATAGAATGGGAGCCAAGATGCTCCCTTGGGGGACTCAAGCTGGGACGCTGGTAATACCAGAGGTTTGTTTCTTTAAGGTGACTCGGAAATTCCTTTGCGATAGATAGCTATGTACAGTTTTGACAATGTAAGATGGAAGCCCCATGTTGACCATTTTATAGAGCAGGCCATCATGCCAGACATTGTCAAAGGCTTTTTCAAAATCCAACAAGATGACGGCTGTGGATCTTGAGTCTCTCTTGTTGTTTGTTATGGTGTTTCGTAGACGTATTAACTGATGAATTGTAGAATGTCCTGATCGGAACCCAAACTGTTCAGGCGAAAGGATGCATAACTCTTCAATTGCATCTTTTAGCCGCCAATAAATAATTCTATCAAAGAGCTTGCTTAAAGCTACCAGCAAGCTAATGGGCCTGTAGCTCTCTGGTAATGTCGGATCTTTTCTAGGATTTATAACCTTTGCGCATTTCCAACAGTCTGGAAAGTAGCCAAGTTCCATTCATTTCGTGAACACATTAGCCAGTAGTTCGATTGCGCAGGTGTGAAGCCGTTTAAGAAGGATGTTAGATATGGAATCAAAACCTGGTGCTTTCATGTTTATTAGGCTTTTACACGCAAATTTAATTTCATTGACTGTTGTTCTGGTTTTGGATGGGGTGGATCCCATAGGCTGATCGAGATCAAGAACTGTGGACGAGACCAATGGTTCATGTCGGCTGTTGATGTTTTCACCGATGTAATGTGTGATGGCGAATTGCTTCGCGAGTGAGTCGGTTTTTTCAGCAGATGATATAAGCGTTTGCCCATTAACTACAAAGGGGGGGTGGGGGGACTGGTTTGGGTTTCGTCTTGCAAACTTTAGCAATCTTCCAGAAAGCATTTGAGCGTGGATCAAGTTTTCGAAGATGATCACCAAAGTTCTTGTTACGTATTTCAGCAACTCTATATGAGATTATTCTGCCCAGCATCGCCGCATGCTGTTTTAGAATGATATCGCTCGATCGTTGATGACGTCGTCTCAGATCATTTCTTTTAGTGATCAAGTTCTTTGTTTCTGGATCAAGTTTTATGAATTTGGTTTTAGTTATAACGGTAGGTACGCATTCGTTTTCAGCGGTCTTAATAGCATATTCCAGATTTCTTATGGCATTATCAACATCTGTCCTTGTCTGCACATCCGTGGTTAGTATATAAAGATCAGCCACTTGACCAAAACGTTGCCAGTTCACTTGCTGAAAATTGTTGCGATTAATTAGTGGTATTATAGTTGCACAGCAATCAATTTCAGCTAGTACTGGGAAATGGTCCGAATTTAGAGCATCGATAGTTTTAGGTTTACTGATAGTAATGTTTGTAAGGAAAAAGTCCATTATACTCGGGCTACCGCGATTTGGGATGTGGGTGAAACTATCTGGGTAGGCGAAGGTAAACCTTCTGTTCGAGCAGCTACGCGAATCGTGCAGATTTGAACTGCGGATCGGATCACATCCGCGCCCGTTGATGTACACATCTCTATCGATCTTAAATTAATAAATAGAGGGCGAAAAGGCTTTTTCCCTCTCTTCTTCACCAACAATTTATCACAACGGCTTCGGTAATTATTAGCAGCAAAAATCAAAGAAAGAAAAGGAAACTTTATCTGAAAACTATTCGCGACGAAACACCTTCCAAGTAGCGATAAATCGGAGAGTAGAACCCCATTAGTGTTATTACGAGCATTTCCGCAAAGCACGTGTCTGGCGTATAGGTCTGACCCTATTAGTGTCCGAGCATTTGTGCTCATCAGCGATAATACATCCTTTTTGAAGGATGCAGCCATTTCATTAGCGATCGTACATTGTTTAGGGCAATATGCTGTGGAAGTAATGTGTATGTAGCCTATGTTGAATGGGTTTTCGTACTGCGATCGCTACTCTCGTTTCTGCAGGTGGATCGAGTCTGTGGATAGTATAATTTTCGATGTATATGCTCAGATCAGGTTTGAGAAATGTTTCCACTATGAGAGCGATATCAATTTTTTGCTGATGTAGGAAGTCTCTGCTCTGGAAGTTCTTTGGCTCAACAACCGATGTCGGTCAAGGCCTGCCTGTACCCACTTGTGGGCTTGGCTTTCAGTGACTAATTGATTCCCCCTCATAGCAGGATAGTCAGTCCTACGTATGGGGACACGGTCTATTCGGGGCTTGAACCCATGACGGGCATGCTGTTAAGTCGTACGAGTTGACTTGACGACTGTACCACCAGACCGGCCCTTGCTAATTCTAGGAATGGTTTTTGGGTGATAGTGGGAAAATTATCACAAAAACCCACTGAAAAGTTTTATGTAAGAGCTAACCTATAACTATCTATGGCCTAAAGTAATCTATCTAATCCTACGTAATAACTAACTAAGGATCATAGCACTAGCTGTTGTATTAAGCTGTTGGAACTATTACGGCACTTGTTTGTATAATTGTTGTTTAGCTTTTCAATATGGACAGTTATATATTCAGTGTTCAGCCTACTGTGTAAGGAAGCTGTTCTATACCATGGAGGAACGTTAATGATAATTTTTAGAATTTTATTCTGTAATACTTGTAATCTCTTTTTATGGGTGGATGCGCAAAATGTCCATATGGGGGTAGTTTTATTCTGTCAAAACGACATGCCTGAGCCTCAAAAGAAAACATAATGCGATGCCCACTTGCTCGTGATGAACAAACATTTGATTTGGTAACCGCTTACACCCCGATAAATTTTAGGTGCGTATTCGGCTTGCGGGATTCACGTTTTGGTTGAGAAAAATCTTCACACCACTTTGCTGTTCTTGCTGAAATTTTGTGGTAACCGTGAGTGCATACCAAATCAACAAACTTGTTTCGACAAAATACAGTGCACATCTGTATAAAACTTTATGAAACAGAAATGAACATGAGCAGAATGGACTGCCACCCTGCGCATCAATAAAAACCCCAATTTCAATACTTTTTTTCGCCAATTTTTAATCGATATCAATGACTAAACAATCAGTAATATCAGAAAGGCTTTGTGGTATTTTCAAATTTTGGGTACTGTGGATACTGTTCCGAAGCGGACTTTCGACACTTGATCGTCTAGGCCAGCTGTGTCAAACTCATTTCTTCAGAGGGCCGCAAGTACAAATTTTCAGTGATTCGCGGGCCGCAAAGTTGAGAATGGAAAATATACCCCAATATTTATGTAAAATACTTTTTTACATTTTTATTGTTAAACAAATTGACTTTTTGTACTCCTTGCATCTTATCTGGAATCGTTTGTTATGTACAAATTCGCGATGTTATTTTTATATGTGCTCTTTTTTATATGAGAAAAACTTTTTAATGTACTTTCAATGTTATTATTAAAATAAGACTTTTTTCATTACTCGCGTTCTCTTACGGCAGTTCTGCTAGAAAATATCTGTCAAACACACTTTTTCACTGAAGTAGGAGAAGTCTAGCAGCCTGTAGTGAATCTTTGTCAAGCAATCCGAGCTATCCATCAATGGATGAATAACAAACATATTTGCTTGCAATTTTTTGGCAGATCAAGAGAAAAATTGTAATAACACGTGTTTAAACATTATTTTTCGCTAATTTCCAAGTTCCAAGTGTTCTGGATATATATTTATTTCTTATAACAAGAACCCGTATTTTACGAATAACTTTTTTTTTAAATTACGATAATTTTATCTGACGAAGAGTCGTGGTGTGTGATCCCATACAGATTGGCAAATCTGTTTTTGACACTTGAAGGGTGTGTGAGCTAATCTATTAATAAGCTTTGTATTGCAAGGCTTCGGCATTTCGATTATTTTTATCCTTAATCTAAATCCTTTAGGCTTAAGCGTAATCATATAATTTTGGATTTGATTTTTAGGGAGGTTGGAAATTACATTAATTCGTCTTGCAGAATGTTGGGTACAAATAATTCCAACTTGGCTACAATCATTTTTATTAACATTTATGGTGGCATGTTTATGACAAAAAACAGAAGTGGCTCAAATCGAATATCAATGATGTTACATTCTAAGGTCGGAAAAAATCAGAGCCGAATGAATACTTTACTCGGCAGTCGGGGGCATGGAGATTGTCAAATTCGGTGGGACAACCGATTACTCCAACGGTTCCGAATGGCTCTAAACGGCTCTATAGGCTTCGGACGGCACCGAACGGCACTGTTGGTTTGATTTGGCCGGATTCGAAGTCGGAAAAGCTATGATCAGAAATGGTTTTGAGCCGTGGATGCAATTCCGGCAATCAATCACTAGTTGTTGCAAAGTTTTCTAGTGTATGTATCAAATTATTTTCATTCTTTTTTCGTTTGTAGCCAGTTGACGCAGATCTATTTTTCCATACAGAATGTGCAATCGAGTGTGCACAAAATTATGCTAATATTCTTCTTTGGAAAACTTAATACACTTTGACAAATAGTAATAACAGATTTATGGTTTGCAGTGCTTTTAGCAATTCTCAAAATACTCTCGCGGGCCGCATTCAGAATCGACGCGGGCCGCATGCGGCCCGCGGGCCGCCAGGTTGACATACCTGGTCTAGGCGATCATAAAAACCTTTAGGACGTTGGAGTTTAGAGGGCTTACCTTGGGTAGGAGGAGGAGGTAGGATAAGTAAACTCCTTAAATGAGAAGTCGATAGATGATGGATGGGCTTAGTCCTATCCTGACAATCCGAACAAATCTAACCTGCCATGATCGGAGTTGGTTTTATTTATACTCAAAAGAAGTTAAAGGTTTGAAAGTTATCGTTTTCGCTAAGCTAGTTACGTTTGTCTTTTATTGACAAGAATGATGGTTCTAAACGATAGTTTCTTTGCTACTTCACAGTTTCCAGCTCGTGTTTCATAATACGGACGATTTGATTTAAAATCGTCATCGTGAGCATAGCATGAAAACAACATTTTTGCTTTTACGTTGGTGTTTACCTTTACAATGAATACTGAAGTACTCATTCAAGTCTTGCTTCGAATTACGGCTACTTCATTTTCAATCGGTCAGAGCGATAACTTCTTGCACGCGGGAAAAACAATATTTTCATTCGAAAGTAACTGTAAATACCATGTATTGCAGTATGTTTGTCTCAAGTGATCCGCGGACCACAGGTTGGAGACAACTGTTTTGAATCAGCTGCTTTCTAAATGATCGAGCGCTGAGGGCCAGGAGAATGCATTTTTTTACACATACATTATTATATTATTACAGTTAATACACAAAATAACTGGTTTATGATATTAAACAATGCGATTGGTTATATTGTTGTTTTTCTTAAATTATTATATCATCCAAGCATGTTTCAAATTCATTTTATTAAATTACAATTACTAAAATTGATTGTAAAGATTCGTCAATTAAGAGTCAGCAGCATAGTGTGCAAAAGTCATAAAAAGTTCCAAACAATTAAGCAAAATCGCAATAACGCTTCTTAATGTACCCTTCCTTCCATGTTGCAAATTTGTTTCAGGATATATCTGAAGATGGTACAAAAACCTTAACAGCTGAAAAATTATCGAGACAAACGTACAAACGTTCAGCACTATTATGAGGCCACGGACAAGTAAGGCCAGGTCAGACAAATTGATAGCGCATTTTTTAAAAAAAACTCCCATGTGTGTAACCATTGTTCTCGTAAAATCAACAGACAGGTTTATTATGGAATTATTCGTTTCTATTTTCTAATTTCTCCTCAAATTTGACCATATTGATTGGTCGACAATCCATGTTATGGTGATCAAATTTGAAGGAGTTCAACGATATGAATTGTCATATTAAAATATGTTCAGTTAATTTTTAATGAATAGGATCTTCCTATCTTTCAAAATCGCGCAAATATTTTCTCGGGCCTGACTGCATATTGTGGCGGGCAGGACCTTGCCGATCGCTGCCGACAGCCTAATTAGTTCAAATTTTACGCGATCATTCTTATCGGTATTTCCTTTCCGTCGACCCTTGCAAATTTGACCTAAACCCTTCAACAGCTAACCTTTCCACCATCACTTCGTCCAGTCCACAATTTTGACTGGGGCCCCAAAGGTAAGCCGGGCACGAGTTCTTAGTTTTTGCGAGATAACATAGACACAGGCCAAATTAAAGAGCGCACACATCGACATCGGAATCGATTCTTGAATGAAATCTCAACAGACAAAAAGAGCGTGCTTGGTGTCAGCCAATTTTTCTTGCTAATTTCTCCGGCTACAAACCGTTGTGTTAAGATCGGTTTCGGAGCCTTTTAATGTCGTATGTGCATGTAGTTTGCGTGAGGCATCTCTTGTAACGGATTTTCGCTTTACCCAACTCGTGCGTAGCGTTCAATGCATTTGATGCAACGCTTTGGGCCAACGATGATGAAATGATATTGTTTTGAGCTGTGGGCATGCATCGCAGCGTTCTGCGCTTCCAACTAAGGTAAAAATATTGCACATGTTAAAAAGGCAAATGTTTTCTGCTTCTGATAGTAAAATGCTTCTGATAAATAAAATAAATATGCTTCTAATAGGTCTGGAAGTAATAGTAAATCTGATTGTAAACATAACCCCCGGAGGGAAAATGGGGGTATATTGGGTTGACAACACCAAATAGAAGGGGCCCCTCAATCGACGGGATCATCAACGGGGCCCCCAAATGGCCGAGGCAATGGAGATTGTTCTTCGTATTATGGCTGTATATGGCTGTATGTAGATGCAGCTTTAACGGTTTTTGGTCTTGTTGTATTCGCAAAAATTGAAATAGTCGATAAAAACCATATATAAATTAACATGGTCCATAGGTTCCTTGAGTATTTTTATACCCTTCCCCCCTTCCTTCTAACTGAAACCTTTCCCATTTCCCCTTCTCTTCGGTCCACAAACTTGATGTGTTCGATTAGGATCAAGAATGAAAATTTTAGTTTTTGCATTAAAAGACACACACAATCCACTATCCCAGGCCAGGAATGTGAATACCATTTTTCGTGTGAAACAGCTGTCTGCTTTCGGCACACAATCGCAAAGCGGTAGCAGGGGCCCCGTATGCAAGTACAGGACGGTTCATCCCAGCCAAGAGCGCACACAATGACATCGATTTAACCATTTCTCGAATGAAACCTCAACCCACTGAAGCACCGTTGACCAAACGACCTTCCTAGGCTTTTTAAAGCGACGCGAGCTTGGTGTCAATTTTTCCTGCTAATTTCTCCGGCTACGAGCCGGTGTATTGAAATTTTGTTTAGGGGCCTTTAAATTTTTGCCTGTGTATGATGTGTGCTTGTAGCTGTTGTAACGGGTTTTCTATGGTGGTTAAACGCAGCGTTCTGTTCAGTGTTTTGTGGATTGGATTTTAGCAGAAAGTGTCTCCGCGTTTTTTCGGTGAGCTCGTGCACCGACCATCCACACCAAGACACCAAATGCACGGGGCCCCTTATTGACGGGGCCCTTATTGACGGGGCCTCCTTACCGACGGGGCCCCTTCATCGAAGAGTCCACATAATCGTAGGGGTCCCGTAAACCACCTTTGAGTTTTGGCTTCAGTATAGCTGTAACGGTTTTTTATCTTGTCTTCACGCAAAAAGTTGTATGTAAATAATGATAAAACATCATTTTAATATTAACATGGCCCAGTTCCTTGTTGGACATATGAGTACCACCCCGTGCCGATTACCCCTTTAGTCAGTTGACCACAAAAGTTGAGAAGGGCCCTGCGTGAAAATTTAAGGTTTTGCGTTAAAAGCAGGCACGCTCCACGATCTCAGGCTTGAGATGTGAATACCATTTTTCGCGTGAAAACAGCTGTCTGTTTTCGGCACCATCTGCAAAAAGTATAGGGGCCCCAGACAAGCTCAGGCACGTTTCATCCAAGCCAAATTGAAAAGCGCACACATCGATATCGATGGAATCGTTTCTCGAATGAAACCTCTACCCACTGGAGCACCGTTGCTTGCTTGATGTTAGTCAGTTTTTGTTGCTAATTTCACCGGCTACGTGCCGGTGTATTTATATTGTGTTTCGGGGCCTTTAAATTTTAGTCTGGGTGTGTTGTATGCTTGTGTTGTGTAACGGGTTTTCGGTGGTAGTTAAGCGCAGCGTTCTGCGCATTCCATTTTAGCAGCAAGTTGCTCTTCGTGGTTTTGGGTTTGGGTGTCTCGTGCACAGGCCATCCACACCAGCAAACATTGACGAATTCTCGCTCTGCCTAATACTTTGCTCCAACGATGATGAGGTATTGATTTGAGCTGTGCGCGCGTGGCGCAGCGTATAGCAATTCGCTTGCGACCTGGATGCAAGTATTGACAGATTTCTTAGAACATTTTATGTGCTACTTTGCGTAGTATGGGGCCCCGGTTTTCTGCAGTTCGGGGCTCTCGACAAAATACAGTGAGTGAAGCGATGGGAAAAATTAATAAAATAAAAATAAGTCTTATTCAAATAGATGGTAAAAGTCCCATCCAGAATCTGGTGGGGGGGGGGGGGGGTTAGAATACGAAGATACGAAGTCGAACATTCACAATGACGGGGCCCCCTAGATAGCCGGGGCCACCTAGATCGCCGGGGCCCCCTAGATCGCCGGGGCCCCTGGCGGCCGCCCAGTCCGCCCACCGTTTAATGCGTTACTTTCAGGAATCAGTATGATGAGATTCGATGCAGACCGCACAACGAGGTTGGATCATCCAACTTGGATGCGACAGTTTCGGGTACCGTGTCCAAAGTTTTGACAACGAAGACATTGAGTGGGACCTTTGTGCCCGCCTCGATATGATTCCCATTTCACGATTACAGATTGTATTGTGCGAACTGTTTCCAGCTTTTTCATGGAACATGAACCTCTCTTGAAATGAGCGAGATAGAGCTGTTGATGATAGCTCTGATTTTCCTCATTTTTTCTTTTTATACGGAACACCTCCGTTACTTCGAGATTGTAGTTGACGTTGAGTTCATCTACTATGTCTTCTATTTCGATAAGCGGTAGACCGCGGATAACCGCTTTGAAAGGACGATCTTCTTTCAAGTCGTGCGTGAAAAATTCCACTTTTTTCCCTTTTAGTAAGCTCAGTAGTGGTCAGCTAGAGATTTGGCAAATATCTTTGTGCCAATTCCGCTAAGTTGGTACTCTACGTACAATTTTCTCGATTGCAACTCCGGGCGTAGGGAGGTAAGGGGCATTGATTTCACCACGATTGGTGGGAGTTTAACATTAGGTTTGCTGGTGTGTTTAGTGGGGGCTGACGTAGAGGCTTCTACGTTTACATCCATTTGAACATTTGACGCTTGTCTACGCCCCTTGGCCCAGACTTGAGTAAATTCGCCGTTTTCTGTACTTACTGTTTCATCATATGCATCTTGCGTTTCCATTCTTGCACGCTTCGATTCGTTGGAATTTTGGCTGTTCGAACGCGATCGTTCTTGTTGATTTTCTTTTCTCCCGCTCATTCTTTCCATCACGGCGGAGCACCGCGGCGCACACACACACTATCATAGGCCAATTGTCGACGTTTCACAATTTGTCGCACGCTCTGAAAACACGTCTGTTCAGCTCTGCAGTCCACACGCGACACCTCTGAGTGCGATGTGAAACACGCTGTGTGCGAGTTTAACTGCTGAGTGCGAAACATAAAACGCTGTGTGCAAAACGTTATGCTGTGAGCATCGTGGTTTGATGCAAGCGAAACTAAGAAACTGCTGTGTGCGGAAGTATATGGTATCTGCGTAGAGATAGCGCTGTGCGTGTGTCACAATCGGGGCGAGTATGGGCTTCGAACGACGAGATCCGTTCGCCGCGGTTGTCAGATGGCGCTCAGTTTTAAAATAACGTACCATTGAGAGACCGTAAGAAGCGCGTGTCAGAATGAGTTCTACCTGCCGGGGTCGAACGTTCCCGTTTGTATAGGGAGAAATCCGCGAGGTTTTGCGCTGCAGATTTGGAACAAATGTTGTTTTCAATGTAACGTTTTCCTTTAAATTTTGCTTTCAATGATTAAAGTGAATTGAACTTAGACCCAAATAGCCAGAATTGCTTAAGCAGCTCATTTTGGCACGCTAAAGATCGCTGCTCTAATTCGCCTTTTGCAGTAGATAAACAGCATCAAAGTTCTATGTGGGTCTTTCAAACAGCGCCTAAGCAGCTTCCTTATGCCACGATGCCAGGGATTATTTTTCTTTGTGTTTTATTTTCAAGCAAGCGTCATCGATGAAATGAACAACGCGATTTGTTACGTTTAAACACATATGCATATTTTTAAATCCTTTGTATTGATGAATTACACAAAATTTTACACAATTTACTGATATTTCACAATCACTTCACTAAATATTCATTCTTCAATTAACGAATCTAACTTGTGCAGCAGCAATGAGATTATTGCCGGCGTTCGTCTTTGACACTTTGACAAGAGCCACCTTGTACCGATGTCATGCATTAAAAAGCTATAAAGTTCCACCAAGTTCAGTACCCTTTCTTAACAAGCCTTCAAGTGCCATCATGCACCCTACACATAGTGCTAATCAGCTGCAAAGTTCCAAAAAGTACCATGTGCCTGTTAAAAAGCTCCATAGTTCCGCAAAGTACCGTCTATCTTTTAATCAGCCACAAAGTACGACATCGGAACGATTTTTTGTTAAACAGCCCTAAATCAGCTATAAAGTACGAGCTGGCTATTTGGGGAGGTATGTAAAAATTTGAAAATGTTTTGTGATATATTTTCAATAAAAAAAAAGTTTTCATCAGTTTTGAAAATGTATATAAAAACACAAAATATATCTGAAAATAAATATATATACAAATATCTATAATGATTTTGTTATATAAATGCATTATATAATTATGTTTACGATAGCCCGGAGTAAGTTTTAAAAAAATATTATTGGGGATCTTTATTTGCGAACTGCTAAACTAAGACTGAAGCTAACTTCTGGATTCGGTACTATTTAGCTAGGCTGGTGTTTTCGGTGCTGCCAGGTTTGCCGGTCACGTTGTCGTCCACGTTTATGATGATCATGTTGCCTCGGTCCGTCTGAACATACGACACCACACCTGGTCGTGGGAACCTGCTTCCAGTGGAGTTCCCGTTGGAACCTGACTCCGCGCGTGGAGTAACATCGATGGCTCGCTTGCGACCGTTTTCTTACTGTAGTACTTACGCACCTGTATCATAGCGCGTAGCGCATGTGTACATAACTCCTCCCTCCTTAAACGTCGAGCGTCCTCGATCGACTTACCGACGTTTGCAGTGGGATGATGTTGTGAATTGCTTCGGTAGACATTTTCTTCTCTGCATGTTTGGTTTTGTGTTTGTAGATGCAAAATGCAGTTATAAGAAAGCCTGTTAGAACAACAATTAATATCCCTCCTGCAATTGTATGCGTGCGTAAGCGGAGTGTTATTGTATGGAGTTGATGTATGTTACTAGTATTCATTGTGTGCAGATCTTGTATACTTGGCTTGTTTAGAGTTATTTCTGTTTTGCTGCCAGTTAAGGGTAGGAAGTAGTCTTCTTGGTCTAACACATCAATATGCGCAGTAAATGTGCTATTTAAGATTTTTACGGTGCAATTGCCAGTTTCAATTAGTGTGGGTACTGCTATTATTTGGCTGTTTGAACATGAATCAATGACTGGCACTCCAAGGGTGGTATCGATTAGAATGACTCCTGGTTTCGTATTATCGTATGCTCGGAGCTCGTGGTGGTGGTACATTTAGATGGATGATTTCTGATGATATTTGAGATACACTCGTCGTTTAGCGGTTGTGGGTTGTTGCAAATCGTGCACTCCTCGTTAACATTGAAAATGGTGTTTTTATGCTTGGCTACAAATTTTACGTCTGTCTCTACTCGGGTGTTGTTTACGTTTAGAGTTTCTATTCGTAAGAGGTCATAATCTTTTCGCTCTACTATCGATATTTTTACTACAAGAAATATTTTTTTACCTATTGCTGTGACTATGCATGAAACACATTGTGAAATTTCCTCTTTAAAATTTAGAAATATTTTCTGATCTTTTAATGTTTGCCATATATATTCCGTTTCGTTTGACGATAGAATATTTTTGTTTATTATGTTAGAACGAGCAAAGCTGATCTGTTCTTCTATGTCTTCTAGCAGTTGTACAATGTTATCAATGTTCAGGATAAGATTTACTTGTTCTATTTTAGTTTTTACGACTTTTATCTGATTATTCATTTGATTTTCGATTTTTTAAAGAGTTTGTGTAATTTTGTTCACTGATTTTTCTATTTCGGAATTAATTCTAACTTGAGCGTTAATGTTGGATATGATTTTGTTTTCTGAATGTTCTAAATGTTCTAAGTTGCTGTTAATTATGTTCAAATCTTCTTGATCTGGATTTCCTGCGATTATTTTTATAATTGTTCCTAAACCATTTATTATGCCTCTCTTTTGTTTTCTAGGTCTTATATTTCCTAATTTCTTATAAGCTGATAGGATTTTATAGTCTAAGGTGTCCTTAAGATGGTTGGTTAGGCTAATATTATTGGCTAAATTCTGAATATAGTTAAGGTTAGTTTCTATTTTTTCCAGATTTATTGTATGTATTACTCTATGATATCCAATTTTTATTTTGGCCATTCCTATTTTTATTGCGACTATTCTATCTTCTCTAGGAATTTCTCTGTAAATTGTTGCTGTTATAAGTTTTGAATTAGTCAAAACTATTATGAGGAAAAAAATCATTCCAAATTTCATTTTTAGTTTTTATAATATTCAGCTGTGATTTCTGTAAGGATGAGAAAGAATTTAAATGGTATGTTAGGTTTTTCGTTTCCTTTTCAATTTTGATTTATGAATTTTTCTTCCATTTCGGTCTAAAATATTTGTAACTAGATTATCGAAAACTTTCGTTTCACGATACCTTTCTTCGTGTTTTAAATTATTTCTTTTCCTTTCGAAGATCGTGTCATTGTCTTTGAATAGTTCTGGTTCTTCTCGTGTTTTGTTTAATTTTTCTATGCATTTGGTTTTTTTTCTTTTTGTTTTGTGGCATACACTCTATAAAGTTCCTCTTTTTGTTTAATTCTTTCTTGAAGGTTCTCAGGGATAGGATCTTCGTTTTTGAAGCCGAAAAATAGTTCTTTAGGGGATATGTTTGTTTGAGAGTGTATAGAATCATTGTAAATTGAGACTGCCAAATTAAGTTTTGAAGTAGTTGATAAATTTTTTGTAGAATCTCGTAGTGAGATTATGTTGTGCAATTCTCTTATTGTTCTATGGACAATTTCTATTGTTCCATTTGAAGAGGATTGACCAACACTTGTATAATGGAATTCTACATTATTTTCTTCAAGAAATTGTTTGATTGTGGTGGATTTAAACGAGCATTCTTGGTCCATCACAAGAAAACAAGGTCTTCCAACGTTAGCGAAGAATTGGGTTAGTGCTTTTAGTATATGTATAGCGTTTCTTGATTGTAAAGGAATCGCCATGGTTAGTCTTGAGAACTTATCGCAAAGGGTTAGAAAATGTTTATCACTAATTATAAAGATGTCCATATGAACGATTTCCAAAGGTTTTTTAGGAGTGGCAGTAATTTGATATTTTTCTTTATATGGGCGTCTTTCATATTTAGCTTTTTGACATATTTTGCAAATGTTAATAAATGTAGTAATTTTAGTTTTCATGTTTGGAAAATAATATTTTCTAGCAATATGTAGCTTGGTCTCAATAATTCCTCTATGTTTTGCATTATGTTGTCGTTCAATAATCAAATCCTGGTCAATTTCATCATCTACATTTTCTAAAATTGTTTTTGTCCAAAATAGATTGATCGATTTTGCGCGAGAGAAATAGTTTTTGTAGATAATTTGTAAGTTTTGTAAGATTTTTTGCCAGTAACACATTTGGGAGATGCATATTCTTTGATTATGTTGATCAACATAGCTGGTCCAAAAAGGGGTGTTTTTATTGTTATTCTATGATAATTTCCGAAAAGTATAATTGCATCTCGCGAATTATTATTATTTTCTTCTAGTATTATTTGATTTCTAAATTCATTTAGTGATTTTTCAGTTGCTGGGATGAATTCGTCATCATTAGTATCTGCTGAGTGTTGCGTCATAGTGTCAGTATTGTTAGAGGCAGTATTTGCATTTAATTCGGATGTTAAAGCAGGGTTTTCCGTTATGCGGGATAGTGCATCTGCATTTCCATTAAGAGTACCTTTTTTATACTTTATTTCAAATTCGAATTCTTCCAAGGCAAGTTTCCAATGAAGAAGTCTTCTATTTAAATCATTTTTCTGTCTTACCCAAACAAGAGGTTTGTGGTCAGTTCTTATTTCAAAAACTGTTCCGAAAATGTACGGTCGGAAATGCTTGGTTGCCCAAACAATGGCGAGTAGCTCTTTTTCGGTAGCTGTATAGTTGCACTCTGTTTCGTTAAGCGTTCTAGAAGCGTAAGCGATTGGGTGTTCCTTACCATCTTCGAATTTTTGTGAAAGTACAGCGCCAAGGGCGAAATCACTTGCGTCTGTTTCTAAAATGAATTTTCTGCTAAAATCAGGATATTTTAAAATTGGATCAGTAGTGAGCATTTTTTTAGAATCGTTGAAACAATTTATAAATTCATCATTATGTGTTATTTTAGAACCTTTCTTAAGACATTTTGTGAGGGGTTTGGTCAGTTTTGAAAAATCTTTTATGAATTTTCTGTAATAACCAAGGATTCCTAAGAAGCCTTTAATGTGGGTTGTTGTTTTTGGTATGGGCCAATGCAATATTTTTTCTATTTTGTTTGGATTGGGTTTGATGCCATCTTGAGTTACGATGTGTCCTAAGAATTCACACTCTTTTCTTAAAAATTCACATTTGTCTAATTGAACCTTTAAATTTGATTCAATTAATTTTTTCAAAACTTTATTCAAATTGTCCAAATGTTCTTGGAGTGATTTACCAAAAATAATAATATCATCTAGATATACGAGACAGTTTCTTCCTACAAGGTCTCCTAAAATATTAGCCGGCATCGCGAATAAATGAACTCTTTTTAACAGTCGTTTAAAGTTCATTTTGGTTTAACCGAGTTCATTTGTTGTTCATTCCTGTTAAAATAAACGACCGTCAAAACAGTTAACGACTGCTCGATATCGCATATAGGCAAACACGGGGAAAAAATTCGAGCAGTATAATTAAACGACTGTTAATTTGTATCGCATACGCTCTTGACAGTCGTTTGTTTAACGACGGCATAGGACCAGTCGTTAAAATTAACAAATGAACTCAATGCGTTCGCGATGCCAAATTCTAGCAATTTTTAACGACTCTGGTTAATTTTTAACGACTGTTAATTTTAAACCAATTCTTTCGCGATACCAGCTATTATTCATGGCTCGTTGAAAAGTAGCAGGTGCGTTTTTCACGCCAAAGGGCATTCGTATAAACTTGAAGTGTCCTTTTTCTGTGCTAAAAGCTGTTTTTGGTCTATCCTTTTTATCAACTTCAATTTGATGAAAGCCGGATTTTAAATCAAGTGTAGTGAAGTACATGCTTCTACCTAACTTGTCCAACATTTCTTCTATATTGGGAATAGGGTATCGATCATCGATCGTTTTTTCATTCAATTTTCTATAGTCAACCACGATGCGCCATTTCTCCTTTCCACTTGCATCTGATTTTTTAGGGACTATCCAGATTGGGGATGTCCATGGGGATATAGAATGTTGGATAATACCGTCAGCAATCATTTCTTCGATTTGCCTATTCACTTCTGCTTTATGAATATTGGGGTATCTATAAGTTTTTGTGTGAATGGGTATATCGTCTTTAGTTTTTATTCGATGTCTAATAGCGGTGGTGCATGAAAGTTTTTCTTTTTCTTGATGGATGATGCCTAGATTTTGTTTAAGAATTCCGAAAAGTTTATGTTTTTCTTCTTTGTTTAAATGATCGGTGCGAATTAAATTTTCGAGATTTGCTATGTAATTTTGCGGATGATCATCAAATGGGTGTGTGCTCATGTGATTTATTTCGATCATTTTGTCCAATTCATATGTTTTTGCTGGTTTAGTCCAATGAAATGTTAATGTGTCGCCGTAATTCCTGGCAAGAACTTTAGCATATCCTTGTTTTGCTTTATAAACGCCTGAAGGAATTATTGCATCTTTTATTTGAATGTCTTTTGGAAGAAAAATGTTTCCTTTTGTTTGAGAAACAGGAAGCTTTATAATTTGAGAATTATTAGCATTTAATGTAATTGAAGGGGGTTCTAATGTTCTTATTTCTAAGTCGATTGTACGATCGGGTAGAATAAGTTTATGATTTTTTGTATCAATTAGTGTTTCCATATCGGAGAGTGATTCGTATCCGAGTATTCCGTCAAAATAATTATGACATTTGAAAAGGTAAAATTTTAATTTTTTATCTAGAATGGTTATGAATGTGCATTCTTGTGATTTGAACTTACCATTTTTATTTTTTATGGTGATTGTTTCGCATTTCACTCTTTGAGTTAGTGGAACTAATTCTGGATTTAGAAAGTTTTTGTTCGCTCCGCTGTCTACTAAAAGTTTGATGTTTGAGCCATTTAATTTTGTTGCGTAAAAGGGTAGTCCGTTAATTGCGTTTAACTCGGTGGGTTTAAGTTTGCAGTAATTTGAAAATTTACATCTTCTTCATTATCGGTTTCTTCGTCTGAATCGGATTCTTCTGATATTGTTTTTCCGTCATCTTCTTCGGCTGTATGAGAGAAAATTTTGTTTCTCATATTGGACCGTAAGGATTGATCGACGTCCAAGGGAACAATTTTTGTACGATCTGAAGATGGTTTCATGTTATTGAATGGTCTATTTTCAAGGTGTTTAGGTTGTGAAAATTTATTATCCCTTTTTATATTTTTATCGACATTAGGATGTTTTTCGAACCCATTATTGGTGTTTGATTTAGTTCATTCAGCGTTTTGGAATCTGCATAGAAAGGCATAAGCTGATTCCAAGTCTTCTGGTTGTGCGGTTTGTGCATATCCAAAATATGTTTTGCTCAGACCATTTATGAACGCAGCGAGGCATTCTTGTTCTAAAAACAGGTTAATTGCCTCCCAATGTGAAGCGTATACCGTATTCTGTCTTGCTACTGATTTCATATTGATCAAAATTTCTTTTGTTTTTCTATAGTGAAGGCTCAAAGATTCGTTTTGTTTTAGGTTCCACAGTTGTGTTTGATACGTTCCGATGTTGTTTCGATCGCCATAAACGTTCTGCAAAATATCTGCGACTTCATCAAAAGTAGTAGGGTTTCCGTTCACACAAATAGTGTCACGTGCTTTGCCCTCTATCTTATTAATTACGGTCTGATCGTAGACACTGAATATTTCTGGTGCCACATTGTTTTTGAAGAGGTCTAGTGTTTTTTTAACTGTTGTTAACCAACCGATTAACTGTTGTTTGTTTCCGTCGAATCCGGGAATGACCCTAACGGGATACGAAAATAGTCAGCACTGCGACTCGAGGTCGTTGGCTGTTGTTGTTGTTGGAAGCGTTGTAAACTATCATTTTCCGCTTGGAGTGTGTTAACGCGTTCCTCTAACAAGCGCATAGATTCAATCAATGCGTGTATATTTTGTTCCATTTTCACTGGTATTTTCTTGTCCCTAGTGAATTTCAAAGAACGAACTTTTGGGAAAGGGGTATATTTTGGCATTCAATGATAAAAATTGTTTGTTGCCTACCGCCTTTTTATTATAAGAGTGGGGGAACTTATGCTTTAGGATGTAACTCACCTTTTTAATCCACGTGTCGGGAAATTAGGGTTTTCCGTTACCTGTCCTTTGCTTTGTCCTTCCTTTTCTTCTTCGGTCGCTCGTTGTCCACGGGTTGGGTCGGCGATTGTCCTTCCTTTTCTTCCTTGGTCGCTCGTTGTCCACGGATTGGGTCAGCGATTGTCCTTCCTTTTCTACTTTGGTCACTCGTTGTCCACGGGTTGGGTCAGCGATTTTCCTGCGTTGATTAGTTTACCCAGTAACGCTGGCTGGGGAGTCTTGCCGCTAGCTTTTGTTCGAATATTCTCTTCCAATTAAATAGTTGAAACCAACCGTTCGTGCACTTGTTCTTACACTTTATGAAATAATGAAATTCACGCGATCGTCACGAGTCAACCACGGATCGGGCGATGGAGCAAAGTCCGGGCGATACACAGATTTATTTCCGTTATTTCACTGCACTGTACTTGAACACTTGTCACTGAACGTGAATTGGGCCTAGCCGACTGCGCCAATTATGTTTACGATAGCCCGGAGTAAGTTTTAAAAAAATATTATTGGGGATCTTTATTTGCGAACTGCTAAACTAAGACTGAAGCTAACTTCTGGATTCGGTACTATTTAGCTAGGCTGGTGTTTTCGGTGCTGCCAGGTTTGCTGGTCACGTTGTCGTCCACGTTTATGATGATCATGTTGCCTCGGTCCGTCTGAACATACGACACCACACCTGGTCGTGGGAACCTGCTTCCAGTGGAGTTCCCGTTGGAACCTGACTCCGCGCGTGGAGTAACATCGATGGCTCGCTTGCGACCGTTTTCTTACTCAGCACCTGTATCATAGCGCGTAGCGCATGTGTACATAACTATATATATACATACATTATATACATACATATATAAACACAAACAGTATTATGCAATTACATATTAATATATATAAAGATATTTCAATATTTATGTAAAGGTCAAATTTAATGTTTTTCATATAAGTTTGTTACACTGCTGAAAACTTTATAGAAAAATATTATAAAACATTTTCACCATGTAAATAACGCTTATAACTCTTTAAAATAAAATCAATCAGTATTGTTATAGATTTTTAAAAAATAAATCAAATCCTGTCGTCCCTCCCAAATTTGAATTATGTTAAATTCAAATTTCAAGAAAGTGAGTAAAGCTGTCTTATAATTGATAACAAATCATCCAGTATAGATGTAACGAATGAAATCTAACACCAACGGTAAAAAAAATCAAAATTCAAAATTTAACCATCCTTGACTCGTAGATATAAACGTCTTTAAATGCTTGACTGTTGTATCTCATGATTCTCATTCTCTCATGAGCGTCGAACGGATTTCGTCGTTCGAAGCCGATACTCGCCCCGAATATCACGAATAATTGAGTGCTAACGCGAGATTCAGGTGCAAGTGTGAATAGTAGGTACACGTGTGACAATGACGGAAGAAGTGCGTATTGCGATATTGGCAGAAGAGTTTACACGCTGTGGCTCAATAAAACGTTGCCAAGAAAAGGAATTACCGATCTTAGGAACAAAAGAAGAAATGGCACGTTTGCTTGTGGAGAACGAAGAAGTTCAAGCCGACTCGACGTGTCCTCGGCGGAACGGTATCAGGATGCGGTGTTGGGGGAAGTTGCATCTGGACAGAGTGTGGTATATATATATATATATATATATATATATATATATATATATATATATATATATATATATATATATATATATATATATATATATATATATATATATATGTGGTTCTCAATAAAAACACGTATGGTTTGCTCGGTTGATAACTATCTTCATTCTGTGCTCATCACACTCATCGTTGTGTTCGATGTAGTGATGTAAGATCAGATCCGGATTCGTTCAAATAATCCGGATCAGTAAATTTAGCGAGTGAAACATGCATCAGTTTTTGAAAGATCCGGATCATCGCTTCCCTGAGAGAACCAAAGGCGATTGCTCGAATGCGCCAAATGAGCAAGTGAACAGGTCTCATTTTTGCGTTTTTTACAACATTAGTTCGATGATACTGCACCAATACTTATCTAATGATTGCTATCATATGAAGCTCACTACCACATATCTCTTTGTGTTGGATAACTGAATTATCGTAATGTGCAAAATATCACTTCTCTTTCTCTTGTGTTCATATTTTTACTTTTACTGCTACAATAGATAATTACAAATATCCGCTTGGACGTTTAAGTGCTCGATGTGGTTTAGATTTCTCAATTGGGGTTTCCTGAACCAGAGGTGCTTGCACATTTGTTTGACTTGAGCAGTTAATCTTTTTCAAGTGTCCTGAATTCCTACAACAATATTTTCCTGATTCATTATCTTTCACCGTAACCCTTGGGCTACTCTTATCTATTACCGTCATCACGGTCGCGTTGAAATAAGTGCTATGTTTATTTGTAGGAATACTATTTTTCACAAGAACTCCTGTTCAATGTTTGAATTCCTGTCTCCCTGTTCAATGTTTGAACACTTAGTTCTCCTACGTTTATCTTCCGCTAGTTTCCCTTTCTCCTTTTTTTCTTTGATCTTGATCACTAAAATCTGTCGAATCAACTGCAGGACTCGTGCAAATATCTTGCTAGAAGGGAATTTTAGTTCGAATCGTCCGTCCAAACATCAGTTCGGACGGTGTCTTGCCTGTGGTACTATGAGGTGTGGTAGAATAAATTAAAAGGTACGTCCTAAAATCGGTTTTCCAATCACTGATCTCCGCCTGGCTAATTTTCAATCGTTTCACCAAAGATCTATTCTGCTGTTCAACTAATCCGTTCTCCTGAGGCCAGTATGGAGTAGTTTGCTTGAGGACTATTTCTTTTCTTCTTCAATAATTTTCCAAGTGCGTGATAAAAAATTGCCTTCTGTTGTCCAATGTAATCGTCCGCGGGTATCCTAACCTTGGAAAAAATTTCTCTAGCTGTTCTCGCTAGCCGTGATTTTCCTCATTGTCTCAAACTCTTAATATCTGCTGAAATAATATTTTATTGCCAGCAGATATTCCCAGACGGAATTGAACCTAAAAGTTTATCGCTACGTCAAATCACGGCTTGGATGGTAACGGTCATTGGTTCTGGACAGTCAGGCTGACTTACTAGCCGACATCGCGTACAGGTGTCGTCCATACGAATAATTGATTCGTCCATTCGTCCACAAACAGGTAGTTTGCAGTCTTTGCTGCATTTTAGTCCTTCCCGGATGCCCTTCGTGGCTGAGTTCGAGTAATCTTTGTCTCAAATTGTAAGGAATTATCAATTTACTACCTCAAATGGCGATATCGCCGACTATACCTAATTCAAGCTGGGATTGGTGGTTTTTTTTATAAACAACGTTAGAATACCTTCATCTCCCACTTCTCACTGACTCTCTTAACGCTTACATTTCTTCGTCATCTGCGGAAGCCTTTTCTACTTCGTCTATGTCGACGGCCGTATGCTCTATTATGTAGAGTTGAATACCAGAAGAACTCAGGAGTGTAGAATGATCGTGAGCGATATGAGAGACTTAGGCAGACGAGAGAGGAGAATTTAGAGCGGAAGGAGAAAAGAATTGATGTTGGACGCCAGAAGTGATCGAACGGCGCTAGCAAACGGACTAGTGATGAGAATAGTTCCGAAAATTGAGGAACGCAACGAACCTGCCAATCTGGAGAAAAAGAACGAAACGCGGAACGCAGGTTCAAGGGAACGCAGGATGACCTGCCATGGTAAAACTATTCTTCTACTAAAATATAAACGCTTAACTTAAGTAGCCCACTATACAGTTCCTTTTTCATTAAAAGGTTAAGACATGTTGTTGTTTTTGTTTTTACTAAAATTAATCATTATTCCCTTTTTATACTACTAACTAAAGAAGTTAATAAGAAATCTGTTGCAACACAAATGAAATTTTGATGCAAAATCAAAAAGCTTACAAGTTTAATCGGGTTTTTAAATTTCGTATGGATTAAATTATAGTACACTGATTGAATTAATATTTCTTAATAGAAGCAGATAGCATCGAATAACTTTGGTTTATATGAAATACATAGACTGGGGAGCTGCAGAAGGGTCCTTTTTTGATAGGCCTATCCTTTCTCATGAGTTCTTGCAGGCCCCACAAGCGTTTTGCATGGCACGTTGGCAAAATCTGTGGGACTCGGATGAACTCGGAAGGTTTCTGTATACAATCACTCCTCGTGTAAGCTTGAAGCCTTGGTTCCATAACACCCCTGGCGATCGTGCGTTCATTCGAATGATGTCTAGACTTAGGTCTAATCATTTCGCATTGGGCGCACATCTCCAGCGTATAGGACTGGTCGACTCCAAGGTATGTGGCTGCGGACTTGGATTCCACGACATGGATCATCTATTGTGGTCCTGCGTGGAATACGAGTCTGCTCGACCTGCTTTGCTGGACGCGGTCGAAAGACTGGGAAAATGTACTGATATTCCGATTCGAGATATATTAGCGGCATCGGACTGGGAATTCCTGAAGGCCATATTCGATTTCTGTAGAGAGAACGGCTTAACTGTGTGACTTTCCTTAAGCAAAATGTCTGTCAACCAACCAACATTGTTGGCAACAGCAATCTTGCATCCTATGTTATTTCCTCTTGTTTGTCTATGTGTTAGATGTTGTACATCGCTAGTATGTTTGTGATGAATGAATGTATGCATGAATGTAAGAATGAATGAGTGCAATGTGTAAGGCTGAGTAATCGGCATTGACGGCAGACAGAAGATCCTTGCTTGAACGATGTTCTTGCAAGGATTTATTAGATAACTGGAACGATACAGACCCCCGCCATGTCACTCGGACCACTACAAGGAAAGGACTACAACGATACAGACCCTCGCAATGTCATGTGAGCCACTAAATGGGAATATACTCGGACCGCTTCTGATGGATGGATCCGACGAAATGCCTGGAATCCACACGATACAGACCCCCGCAATGCCATTTGGAACACTTAACTGGAATAGACAACCTCGAAACCCGAATGATGTAGACCTTCGCCACGCTTTAAGTACTGCAAAATCATGAACTGGATTGATTAAAACCAAACCGTCCGAGTACACCCAGGATAAGGTGCCCATCCATGGCTCAAAGAAGGAAATGTCTCCCTGCCAATATGGATTGTAGCGCCATGAACTGCCTTTGTATTTTCTACTCTTAAGCAATACGGCCTTTTTGGACCGTTACTCCTGAATAAAAAAAAAATACATAGACTGTTAAGTTGTTTCTGTAGGGTTGACATTATACTGTACGGTCGACTACCGGTGTGAAAGTGTCCTGTAGTGCACTTTAATTGTCTATAAGAATAGCGCAGTTTCACGGGGCGATAAACGGCGTTAAATAAATTATTGCAGAAGGCTAAACGTGTCATGCACCCTAAATATTTAGTTGCACAAAGAAGATCTCAGGTAAAAATTCAAACGAGTTCATTGGAAATGCATGCGCAACGAAGCAGCTCAGCACCCAACACATAGCAATTCATTGACTACCACAATCCAGACCAAATAACGCACCTAAACTGATAACATCCATATGGCAGAAGAGAAACATTTCATTCATTGCGCTTACCGCTAGTGCAGGATTGTCTCTTTAAATTTTGGCGATTAGCTTCCCACCAATCACAAATCTCTATCCTTCTCTGGCTTCACGGCTCAGGTGTAGTACCGTTATCTCTTTGACTGAGAGAGTGTGGCTTGCGCTGTTATCGCTCACATATACAGAATGTGTGTGTGTGTGTCCATACTAGAAAGAAGCAAAAGAGAAGAGAACGCCGTTCCTTACCGGAACGAAAAGAACGCTGAGAGAAACAGGTTCAGATTTTACCTGCTTTCTTTGTACGTACCAAATCGGCCCCTCGTATGAAAGAGAGCAGATGATCGTGCGTTCCAGATAGGATCGAAAAGAACGCTGAGAGAAACAGATTTAAATTGAACCGGTAAACCGGCTCATCAATACAAAGAGAGTAGAATGTCATGCGTTCTAGGTCGGATCGCAATAAGCACTGAGAGCAACCGGCCCAGAACAGATCGCCGAGAACGCTGATAGCAGCCGGTTCAGATAGGATCGATAAGATCGTTGATAACAGTCGGTTCAGGTCGGATCGCAAAGAACGGTGGGAGCAACAGGTTCAGTTTGATCCTGCTTGGGTTAAAAATAAGGATCGCGGTCCGGATGCTTGCATGCTGGAACGGATCGCACCTGGCAGGTTCGGAACGCAACGCGCATCACTAAAACGGACGTATAAACATATGTAACCACAGAAGCAAAGCGAAATAAAGAGACCGAACGGGACAACTCTACAATTGGCGCAGTCGGTATATTAAAAAAAAGAACCCGGAAAGAGTAACTATATTAAATAGCAAATGGACCGCTGCTTTAGTGAATATAAAAGGGTGAAAGTAAAACGGATCGTTGGTGTGAACTAGGCATGGGCAAAACGATTCTTTTCTCCGAACGCGAACGAACTAGTTTGCTCACCAAAAAGAACCGAACGTGAACGACGATTCTTTCGTTCTTTTTTTCATGGGGTTTTTATTCACAAAGAATGCTCGTTATCTTTTTCATTTACCCACCATAGACGCATACTGTAGCCAAAGCAGTACTCATTCTGCGATTGAAACCAATAATTTAAAAACATTAAACATCCCGCCCATCTGCTGTCTGGTCAACACAATCCATCGCAAAACCGACCAAAAACTAGCATGTAAAAAAGTAATACGAGCAAAAATGTCTCCAGCATATATTGTACCCCATGCCTTATACACACTCAAGGATTCTATTAAAAAAACTACTTGAATATGGATCAACATGATGAGCGCAATCAATTCAGTTCAGTTCATTCGCGAACAATGACTAATCTGTGTGAACGGGATCGATCTATTTAATTGCATAGGTATAATTTCCACACCAACAGAACACAGATCGAAGTGTCGCACACGGGCTAATTTTGCGAATCTTTTTATCCTATTTCCTTACAACTATTCTCTCTTTTTCCCATCTCTTTTCCTCTGTCTCTTATACCTAACTCATATGTCGACCGGTCGTTGGAACCATCCTATTTTGCTGTTGTAAGGTTCCAACACCGGTAAAGTCCGGTAAAGTGTCGAAAAGGAAAAAAACACAGTTCAATTGTGAGTCCGGCGCGTGGCCGCAGCACAAAGCGGGAGCGGGAAATGGTTGAGAATATCCAAGAGTGTAAAATGGTAACGATAACCAAAAAGTAAAAATAATATTTGGACGGTTTTTTTTATTCTCGTCAGATTTTCGCGTCAGATATTACAATCAATTGTGTGCGTCACTTACGTAAAGGGACATCTTTGTAAAGAGATAAATCATATTAATTTTCATTTTTCCATATATGAATTTGGAACGTTGGCCATTGAAACCATTCAACGACGTGGCGAACCCGGCAGACTTACGGCGAGAATGGAAAGAGTGGCATCGTGCGCTGGAATTAATTTTATCGCTTAAATCTATTAAATAACAAAACACCAAACTAGCGTGTATGCTAGAACGAGGAGGAAGAGGCCTGCATCGAATTTTCTATAATCTAGCGAAGTGCCCAGTGAAGAAGAAGCACTCCGGCGAATCGAAATACCATTCCGACCGAAAGTTACATCTGTGTACGAAAATGCAGTGAAAATACTTAACAACTTCTTTGTGGGAAAAAGAAACGAAAGAATCGAACTGGAAATATTCCGGTCGTTAAAACAAAAGGAGGAAGAAAGTTTTAACCAATTCGAACGCAGGCAAAAACGCAGCAAAACGCGATTTCCAAACGCGCACACCAAAAGATATACAGGCGTCCCCCGAGTTACGACCTCCTCGAGTTACGACGATTCGCAGATACGACGATTTTGATTTTGACAGTTAAATGAATAAATTGATGTATTTTTTTAATTTCTAGGCTGATAACCGTTATACACACATTTCCAAAGATTCCACAACACCCCGGTCTTGAATATCTATATTATGTAAACGGCTTTTGGAGGAAAATTAATACATTATCGTACATTACTTTAAATAAAGTACACAATTTCATAGATTCCGACTCTTCAATTTCAGTTATAAACTTTATATTCACAGATATTCGACATACGACTATTTCGACTTACGCCTTCCTTTGGGACATATTTTCGGTCCCAAATACAGTCGTATCTCGGGGGACACCTGTATCATTAAATCACCATCGGCGCAAAAGACGAAAGAGTGCGAGACAAGGGCATTGTTGTTTATCAACAGCGGTTCTAACTTGACAGCTACGTTGTGGTGAAATGAGAGAGAGGGACAGGTAGCACAGGCGAAGTCAACACGGGTGAAATAGCGAGAGTAGGAATGGTTTATCCCGAAGGAGCTTCGCGTGCAACGTATGAATGACCGCAATAGGGTGTGCGCGAAGTTTTAAAACGGATACGAAGACGAAAATCGACCTCTTTCTATCATCGCGCCAAGAGAAGCAAGTTCAGTGAAAATTTTAATACAGTTGAAGTGAATTAAGAAAACTGAAGTTTCAACCTTTTACTACGCGAAAGAAAGAGCTTTGTTGCTGGACGCAACAATTTAAAAAAATCATTACTTTCGTTTCACGCAGTACCTTAGCGAAACCGCAGTTTGTGTGCTCCGCACAGTTTCTGTGCTCCGCATAGTTTGTGTGCTCCGCACAGTTATTGTGTGCTCCGCACAGTTTCTGTGCTCCGCACAGTTTGTGTGCTCCGCACAGTTATTGTGTGCTCCGCACAGTTTGTGTGCTCCGCACAGTTATTGTGTGCTCCGCACAGTTTCTGAGCTCCGCACAGTTATTGTGCGCGCACAATTACACCGCGAGTTAGCACATCGGCATCAAACTGCTGATGCGGCAGGTTGAATAACTTGGGTATCGATATGCTGATCGACATATGCATATCGATACCGTTAGCCGACCGGTCACATTACAGTGTTGGTAACAAATAATGGAAAATAAAGTCAGTTGGTTTCTAGCGCTCAAAAGGTCCACTTCTTTCTAGCTTCGAAGAAAGAAAAATAACTGGCGCCCGAAAAGGGACCTGAAGAAATTAAACGGGAAGTGTATAAGTCAAAAAAAATCCTAAAATTAACAGCAGTTAAATCTGTGGTCAAAGGAGCCATTATTGAGACAAAGCGATCTTTGGGACACCGTGGTAAACACCCGATTGCTGCCAGCAGGCCCCCAGTAGTCGAAAGGAATAAAAAGAAAACCCTGCTGTAGCTGCCCAACTTTCCCCCGCTGAGAACTTCAACAATGGAAATCAACTCAACATTACTGTAAGTATTTAAACAAAAAAATCAGAAATAAGCACATTTTAATGAACAATACAAAGCCTCGGTTTAATAAGTGATCGGTGAATTATAATTGTGACAGTGTAAAGTAAAGTGGAAGCCAAAAAACAAAAATTACCAATCCCAACTCCGGAATTGTTCTACGATCTTTTGTAGAGATGGGGAAGACCCCTGACTTTCTGAGGGACGTTCCAATTTTTGACGGAAACCCAAACGAACTGATGAATTGGATCTCGGATGTAGAAGATGTTTTTATCATGTATAGGGATCTTCCCGACGATTCGTTGCAGTTCCATTTGGTTGAACGAACAATCAGAAGAAAAGTCCGCGGAGAAGCTTCCGATGTACTAAACGCAAATAATGTAACATGCGCTTGGCATCAGATAGAATCAACACTGATGCTATATTACAAAGATAAGCGTGACGTGAAGATACTAGACTATGAATTAACGTGTATAAAAAAGGGTTATTCTGAAAGCCTTTGCCGGATATTATAGCAGAGTTAATGAATTGCTTACCGCTATGATAGCACAAGTTCAAACGGATAGCAAATATTCCCTTATATAATAAATATAGTATAAATATTTATACGTTCATATAAATTATTTTAGGGAGAAAGCTTTGGATTCGTTTATTAGAGGTCTTGAAAAACCGTTATCTACACTGTTAAAAACTGCTGACCCGAAGACCCTTAGCAAAGCATATCAATTTTGCCTTGATTACTTTAATATGGACATTCGATCAGCACCTTATAAGAATCAGTATGGTAATCAAAATTCCTCTAATACTCATAAGCCAAAAGATCTAGGGTACGAACCGCAACCCTCCAGGGTAGCACCTAGAAAAATTGTGTACCAACCAACACCCCCTCCCAGAACAGCCCCTCCACCTCCACGTCCAGCTCCACGATACCATCCAGCTCCACATTACGTTCCGAATCACCAATATGCCTCCCAGAGACAATACCCTGAGCCAATGGAGGTAGACCGAAGCACAAAATCAAGAAATATTAATTATGGAAATAGACCCTCGTATGGGGAAAAAAGACCAAGACCTGCATCAAGCCAGGAAGCATGGGTAAAGAGACAAGCTCACCCATTGCAAGCTCATCAAATGGATAGCAATGACTACCATTTACAAGAACAGATCAGGGACCAGTTCACTGACGAATATGATATTACAGAAAACAATCAAAATATAAATTTACAGTACGACCATGATCCGCAAGAGGGATCAAGTAGAAATCATCAGAACCATTTTTTAGAGTGGGAGATGAGTTGGTAGTTCCCTGTCTTCCGTTTATTAAACTCAAAACTACCATTGGAACTTTTCCATTCTTAATAGATACAGGTGCTAATATTATTTTAATAGATCCAAAATTAGCACATTCATACGAACACAGCAAGCCGTACAAATTTTCTATAGGCCAAATTAGTAGTGCAAACAGTAAATTTTCTCCCACATATGCCATTGATATAATTTTTTTCCATCCTAAAATTGATTTCGAAGATCGCTTTTTACTTTACCATTTTCATAATTATTTTTATGGTATAATTGGCAACAGCATGATGAAAGCTTTGGATGCTATAATAGACCTAGGAAAAGATCAAATAACATCAACTAGAAACGGCAACAAGTTTGTTGTCCCAAGTTCATATTATTCACCGCATAATCATTCTTCTCACAATTTAAACCGAGCATCTCACCTCTCAAAATTAGAGTCAGAAAAACTAAAAAAGGTGTTGGAGAAAAATAGCCATTCATTTTATAAACCAGATACTAAATTAACTTGTACAACTAATATCGAATGTGCAATACACACTACGGATAACTCCCCAGTTCATCAAAGAGCTTATCCTTACCCTGCTGCATATGCTGACGAAGTAACTAAGCAAGTGGAAAAATTATTAGAAGATGGAATTATTAGACCGTCTCACTCGGCTTGGACATCTCCGGTATGGATTGTACCAAAAAAGTCAGATGCGTCAGGGCAAAAAAAACCGAATGGTTATAGATTATCGCATGTTAAATGCCAAAACCATCTCTGAAAAGTAAACAATGCCTGAGATAAACTACGTAATAGACCAATTAAAAGGAAAAAAATATTTTTCAACGTTGGATTTAGCTTCCGGATTCCACCAAATTAAGATGAAAGAATCGGATATCGATAAAACAGCATTCGCTATTAATAATGGCAAATACGAATTCACTAGAATGCCATTTGGCTTAAAAAACGCTCCAGCGATATTCCAAAGAGCGATTGATGATATTTGGCGAAATTTTATTGGAAAGATATGCTACGTCTATATAGATGACGTTATAATTTTTGGAGATAGTTTGGATAACCATCTAAAAAATTTAGATAAAATTTTGAAAACATTATATAATGCAAGGTTAAAAATTCAATTAGATAAGTCAGAATTCCTTCGTCAAGAGGTAGAATTTCTAGGTTTTATTATTAGCACTGACGGAATAAAACCTTATGAGAACAAAATTGTCGTAATTAATAAATACCCCGTGCCTAAAACTATTAAGGATTTGCGTGCATTTTTAGGATTAATGGGCTACTATCGACTATTTGTCAAAGATTTTGCCAAAATAGCAAAACCTCTGAAAAACATTTTAAGGGGGAAGGGATCTGATACATCGAAAAAGAAAATTACTTTAGACTTACATGAAATTGAATGTTTTAATAAAATAAAACAAGTATTGTCATCAAGCGATATTTTAATTTATCCAGATTTTAATAAGCCATTTATTTTAACAACAGACGCCTCAAACTTCGCAATAGGATCAGTTCTCTCTCAAGGTGAATTAGGCAAAGACAAACCAATCCACTTCGCCTCAAGAACCTTATCGAGGACAGAAGAGAAATATTCAGCTCCCGAGAAAGAGATGCTTGCTATTTTTTGGTCATTGCAAACGTTCCGTAACTATCTTTATGGAGCGAAAGTTAAAATAGTAACCGATCACCAACCCCTTACTTTTGCACTATCACCGAAAAATACGAATGCCAAATTAACGCGTTGGAAAGCTCATTTGGAAGAACATGATCATGAGATTTTATACAAGCCTGGCAAAGGAAATGTTGTGGCTGATGCCCTCAGTAGAATAATATTCTCTGTGTCTGGCACACAACATTCTGCAGAAACTAGCCAAGATTTCTACATTATCTCTACAGAAGCCCCATTAAATGTTTTTCAGAATCAGATCATGCTAAAGGAAGGGAAACCGAAAACAGTATTCGAAAACCCTTTCCCAAATTTTAAACGAACTTTCATTTAAACAGATACATTAACTGAATCCTCTTTTTTTACAGATCCTTAAGGATCATTTCATATTAATAAAAATAAACGGTATTTTAACGAGCGAAGAAATTATGGGTAAATTTCAAGATGTTTATAGAAATTTTATGGAAATCATAAACTCCCTAAAATCCGTTTTACACAAAAGCTCTTGGAAGATGTATCGGACGAAAATCTACAGATGAATATAATTACGGCAGTGCATAACAGGGCACACCGTGGAGCCCAGGAAAATAAGTCGCAAATTTTACGCAAATACTATTTTCCCAAGATGCAAGCCAAAATTAAAAAAATTGTTTCTAATTGCAGTATATGCAATGAAAACAAATACGATCGTAACCCGATTAAATTTCCTCAACAAAACACTCCCATACCAAAAGCACCATTTGAGATTGCTCACATTGATGTGCTTTTTGTGGAAAAAACATTTTTTCCTCACCTACATCGATAATTTTTCAAAATTTGCCCAAGTTAAGTTGATTCAATCGCGAGCAGCCGTTGATATAGTTCCAGCCGTAAAGGAAATTTTAACAAAGTACCACCCGCCAAAAATATTAGTTATGGATGGTGAAAAATCATTCGGCACTCAGGATTTAACCAACTTCTATAAAGTCCACAATATTCAGACCTACTTAACCGCTTCTGGTCGAAGCGAGATGAACGGTACGATGGAAAGATTTCACTCAACCTTACTCGATATTTATCGTATTACAAAATCCGAACAAAAAGATATGCCCATTCCTGACCTTGTCCAATCCTCAGTTCATAAATACAATTCATCAATCCATTCCACAACTAAACATACTCCATATGAAACTATCCTACCTTCCTTCCGGTCATCTGATATTTGCAAGAACGTTTATAAGAATTTAAATGCCAAGCAGAAATACGATCTTTTGCTATACAATAAAAACAAAAGAGAGATAACAATACCAATGGCTAAAACGATTTATGAAAAGACTAGAACTAGATTAAAACACAAACCAAGTGTAGCGACCTTAGCCGCAACAAGTTCTCCACACAAGCGGCTACGTGTAGATGGAGCTGAAGGCGGCATACATGGTTCGGGCGGCTGACACTCAGCGAGAACAATTTATGAGAAGAGAGTGAGAAGCGATCGAGACGAGCGAAGCGATGGCGAAAAAAGGCCATTCTGGTGTCGCTGATCGCGGGAAACGGTGTTATAGTAGCGAGATTATAAAAATAAATTAAATTAGTTATAGTTCAAATAAATAAAAAGTTAGTTTTATTTAGTAGTTGGAAATAGTTTTTATCGGTCATTTAGTGTTAATTGTTTCACAAGATACAAAAAGATTAAAGTTAAAAATGTTAATAGGAGCACAATTACAACCGAAGAATCTCGCAAAGTTCATAAAAATGACCTAAAAATTAGATAACGGTTGATGGTACCTTTATACTAACTTCAGATAACTTTTGCTTTTTTATTACAGTTTACTCCTTTCATTATGTAACCTTAACGGACAGAATATATCCATAGATAAAGTAGACAATCAACTGAAAATAGGAATTGATGTAGGGCCTGCAAGAATTAAAATTGATAGTTATCATTATGTTCACCATTTCAATATCACTGCATACAAAAGTTATTTTCAGACAATAAGGTACGATTTCGAAAAAATAGCCCCAACTCAGTTTACACCGATAATAAAAAATTAATTAGATCATTTGAACACCGTTCTTAGAAAGCTCTCTCCAGTCAATGGATTAAAACGTTGGGATTCCGTTGGTACTGTTTGGAAGTATATTGCAGGGAACCCAGATGCGAAGGACTTTAGAATATTAAACAGCAGTATAAACGACCTGATAGATAACAACAACAAACAAATAACCATAAATAGACAGTTTAATAACAAAATTAAAGAGTTAGCTTTTAACACAGTCAAGGCTATAGAGCAATCAAATTCATTAGAAACCCATTCAATTGTTATATATATGCACTTAGAAAAAAATATAGAATCTGTTCAAGGAATTATAGATAGTATAGTTTGGACAAAAGCGAATATTGTTAATGAAAAGATTTTGTCAGATTTGGAAATGAATTTGCTAGAAAAAAAACTTACATTCTGAAAGCATACCCTTCACAACGAAAGCTGAAGCTCTCACGTTCATCGAAACCTCAATCGCCAATCGCGAATTCACCTGGACCACACATCATACGTCATTAACGAAAACATTAGCTACATGGTAAACAGTCTCAATCAATACGTATATTCCATGAGTGAAGTCAATCAAGATCGATCAGAATGTGTACCAATGTTAATTAGAAGACAACAAGCTTCATGCAATTTTACAAAACAGCCACGTGCATTTGAAGCATTTCGAGTAGGCGAACAAGCCGTGTTGATCAACTCAATCCAAAATTTCTCGCTTTTCAACAATTGCGGAACCAGCAATAGAATGTTAAAGGGATCATTCGTCATCAGAACAAACTCATGCAACGTATGGATAAATGATGTACAATTCTCATCGAAGGTGGTAGAAATGATAGGCGAGCTCTCGTTATATCAGTTGGACGGAATAGTCGTCAATAAGCAGCACTAGGTTATCAATATGTCTATCGAACACCTTCTAGACCTACACCTTGAAACAAGGAAAGAACTCGAGCACATTCGTTTAAAGAACCAATCGCTATCCATCACCTGGCCATCCATAGCGGAATTTGGGGCAAGTGTGCCACCGTAAGCATTTCAAGTTATAAGTCACTAAAACGTGTTTTTCAAAAGCCGATTTAAATCTCATAACCATTTTACATCTATTTCCTCACTTATAAATGAGTTTCGCTTGAAAAAAATGCAAATAAAACAATTTTTGAAGCGTTTTAAAAAGGGTCCAAAAAGACGTTGTTTTTTGGGCTATGGGGCAAGAGTGCCACTCGTATGGGGCAAGACGGCCACCTGGTTAAAATAACCGTATTTCTTAGATATTTTGAAATTATTAGGTTTGTACCACTAGTGTATGTATTCCTACATGTCTTGAGTCACCAATGAACCCCTTTTCATCACAAACTGTTTCGCAATATGGGTTGTTGCTGGTCTGTTTTTCCGGAGTAGAATCCGCTCGTAAAAGCGCACCATGCCGCTGAACGCTACAACAATGTTTACATTTTTGACAGCTCGCGCCTATGAAAGATGGTGGCACACTTGCCCCAAATAGAGATGGCTCTTTTGCCCCAAAAGTTGTTCAAAAAAGTTACAATTGAATTTTTCAGTGACAAACAAACTTTTTTTCAACTAACCCCACAAAAACTTTCACATTTTCTCAGCTATACGGTAGTGTAAATATTTTCTCGGTTGATTGTTCGCATAATTTTTGAGAGCTTATTTGGTTGGATTAAAAAAATATAATATTCTGCTCAATTTTGAAACTCATCATAAATCAGTTCAAAACAATGGAAAATATCGATTGGTCTATATGAAATTCTGCTCAGTATACCTAGTCATTGGAAAGCAACCAATTGTATTCACAATTGATCATTAAACTAAAGTTTTTAAGGAAAAATGCTTGGTGGCACTCTTGCCCCAAATTCCGCTAAGCCTTTTGGGAGGAACGTCGATCCCTCTCGTCATATGCATTGTAATTTTGCTGGTATGTAGAAGAAAAGCAAAAGCTAGAGCTGATTTGACGATCGCACCTGCAAAACCTGCCTACACAACATTTCCACGCCGTAGCTATGTTCCGGGGACGTCAACAACATATGGAAGTTCGAGTTAGCACATCGGCATCAAACTGCTGACGCGGCGGGTTGAATAACTTGGGTATCGATATGCTGATCGATGTATGTATATTCGATACCGTTAGCCGACCGGTCACATTAAGCGTTGGTAACAATAATGGAAAATAAAGTTTGTTGGCTTCTAGCACTCGAAAGGTCCACTTCTTTCTAACATCGAAGAAAGAAAAATAACTCGCGCTCTGACACCAATCGAAGAAGACACCACATTTGTTGTGAATTTGATCGGTTCGAGAGGATGTTTGTCTTGTTTGTTCGAGATTTCTGACGGGAAATCCTCACGTTTGTTCGACTCTGATTTGCTGGTTATAACAGCACACAAAGCGTAAACTCAAAAAATTCACGCTTGATTTGTATGTGAGAGCATAAACTTCCCGTCAAAAGATTATAGAGTTGTATGGCTTAAATCCAGTTTACGTCAAAGTTTACGCCTCGTGTGACGTCCGTATGATGTCTGTTTCGATTGATGCGAGAGCGCGGTGTAATTGTGCGCGCACAATAACTGTGCGGAGCTCAGAAACTGTGCGGAGCACACAATAACTGTGCGGCGCACACAAACTGTGCGGAGCACACAAACTGTGCGGAGCACAGAAACTGTGCGGAGCACACAATAACTGTGCGGAGCACACAAACTGTGCAAACTGTGTGGTAGCTGTGCGGAGCACAAAAAGTGTGCAAAGCACACTAACTGTGCGATAACACAGTATGCAACTGTGCAAAATCTGTGCGGGAACACAGCTACTGTGCGACCACACATTAAGTGTGGTACCACGCACACACAGCACAGTAGACTGTGCGTGGTGCCACAGCACCACACAGTGAAAAGTGGTACTTGACTCATCACTAGCAATGGTGCAAGTATGGAAAATGCAGTGGAGTGCGATCGATGCGAAGGAATGTTTCATATCGCGTGCGTGAACGAAGATGAAACCGTGTACAGCAGGGATTGGACATGCCATCTGTGCACTCCTGAAACACCGCCCTCGCTTCATCTAACCTTCATCGTGCGACGCCCGCGTTAGCGACCCAAACAGCCCAGGTAGCAGTGGATACGAACATAGTGAATCTGAAACCATCCACCAGAGCAAGATCGACGGAAGTGATCTCGCCTATATCGAACCCTCCAAATGATCCATCGAAAGCAATACCCACTCAAACTGCTAATTTTCAATTGGACAATCTTAGCAGAACCTTCCAAAGTTTCTTGGAAGAAGCACGCGAGCCACGTAGGCAAGAGCCTGACGTGATACAACGGCTCGAATCCGTGCTCAACACCTTTGTTCAACGGATGAATCAAGAACAAAATCCGCAAGGATCACGCTGGGACAATCTCGGATCTACGGCGTCATGTTCGAGTGATACAACCTTGAACGTTCGCCGGTAACCCAGAGGAGTGGTCCGTGTTCGAAAACGCGTTTTATGAGACGACGGAACTATGTGGTTTCTCAGACGGTGAAAATATTATAAGGCTGCAACAAGCATTAAAAGGAGAAACATTTAAAACAGACCAAGGGAGACTCAGGAAAACAGCCACCCTCTTGGCAGAAATCGCCTCTACACTCTGTCTCTCGCTACCCCCGCTCTACACTTGCGAGCAATCATGCGACACACTCGCACACTTCCACACGTCTCCACCCCTGAACGCTCCCTTCGTTGAGTTGTTAAGCAAAAATTCGCTCTGACAGTATCAATAAACGATGCGCAATCTCAGATTGCGCATATATTTATCTGTCAAACGCATTGGTTTGATATACACCTGTTTCCATCTACGTTCGAATCTCGTGCCATTTGCATCGAATCGCAAACCGCCTGCTTCGAATCGCATGCCACTACGATCGAATGCGTGCAACCACAGTTGAATCGCGTGCCAGTACGGTTGAATCGCGTTCCACTATGGTCGAATCATTGGCCACTACGATCGAATCGTGATCGAATGGTAGCGGTACCATTGCATTTCTGAAAGGTAGGGCATAGAAAACTGTTTGTTTGCGTTTTAAAGCTGCTTCTTTCTTCACCAATGGCAATTCTTTTGTAAAATTTTAATAAAAGGTAATTTTCACTGATTACACGTAAAATCTTTGTTACATATCAACGAATATCGTGGTCCCTTGTTGATGGTAAAATCCTTGTTTTCAACTAATATTCGGTGTTCGTTGTTGATGGTAAAATCCATGATTTCAACCAATATTCGTGGGGTTAGCCTATAATCAGAGAATAATTCCCTTTTATTAGTATTTTACAAACGAAATGCCGTCGGCGAAGAAAGAAACAGCTTTCAAACGTAAACAAACAGTTTACTATGCTCTTGCTTTCAGAAATCCAATGGTAGCGGCACACGATTCGATCGTAGTGGCATATGATTCGACCATAGTGGAACGTGATTCAACCGTACTGGCACGTGATTCAACTGTGGATGCACGCATTCGATCGTAGTGGCATGCGATTCGAACGTAGCTGGAAACAGGTGTATTTATCTGTCAAAAAATATTTACATATCTCGGACATATAATATTGAAAATATATGCGCAATCTTGGCGCAATCTCAAATTGAATGGAAATGACGTTTATAGCTCAGGGTTGGCTTCGCCATATGATATATTTTTTTACAAAACGAATATATGCGCAATCTGAGATTGCGCATCGTGTATTAATACGGTGAGCTTGAGAGACACATACGCACTCCACCAACCCCCCCATGACCGATTGCTCCCTTCATTGAGATGATGTTACATCTCCCAAGCGGCATCGCTGAGAGAGAATTGAGCTTTTCCCGTTGTTTCCCCCCCTGACATACCCACGAACGGTGTGTTTGTTTCTACGCGATGCGTTATTCGCTGTTGTTGTTGTTGCCTTTACAGGGTTTTCCACTCCAATTAACAACTGTCCACAGTCTACTAGCAATCTTCGATTTGAAAAACACGATTGTCTACCACTTACAAACAAGTCAAGCCGTTTTTGGTACACTGTCCATTTCAATTTCACAATTGTCGTCTTCGAAAACACATGTCAGATGCGGCACGGGTTTGGCTGGAACGTGTATCACTTGTCTGTAAGAATTGAACCATGTTGTAAACAGGTCTTGATTGAATATCAGAATATGGGAAAGCTGAGCAATTTGGACATGTTAAACAGTTTTATCATTTGGTTTTAGTTATTCTTGGATCGTTACAGTTTTTAGGTTATTTTGGGACGTTGTAATTTTTTTTCACTGGCTACAAGTAAAAGCACCGATAAATGTCAACATTTCTGCATTGTGTTGAAAGATTAAAGTATACATAAAATGCCTAGCATGTCCATTTTGCTCAGCTGTCCTAACATCAAGTGATACACGTTCCAGCCAAAACAAAAACAACCCGTGCCGCATCTGACGTGTGTTTTCGAAGACGACAATTGTGAAATTGAAATGGACAGTGTACCAAAAACGGCTTGACTTGTTTGTAAGTGGTAGACAATCGTGTTTTTCAAATCGAGGATTGCTAGTTGACTGTGGACAGTTGTTAATTGGAATGGAAAACCCTGTAACGCTGTTACCGCAAGAGCTTGAAGCAAGAAGCGTTTCACACCATCACCGTCTCACCCAAACATTGGTGTTGTGATGCGTTTATCTGTACCCCCGCCCCTATGTTCTTCTTACCCGTACCGCGCACCCCATACATTCTGACTTAGAATTCAAAGCAAAGCGAAATGGTCTAACTGAATTTGGAAAAGATGAGTGATGGATATTTCATAATGATTCAGATCACATATTTTAAAACAAAATTAACAAAAACTTGTACTAAAATTTTATGAAAAAATTAAAGGTTTCCGCCATCGGTATAATGATATAAATAATTATATTAACAACTTATGTATAGTATATTCTATAAGTTATAATATAATATACCATATGAATAAATGTATATATATATATATATATATATATATATATATATATATATATATATATATATATATATATATATATATATATATATATATATATATATATATATATATATATATATATATATATATATATATATATATATATATATATATATATATAATTTTCTATATTTTTATTTATATATGTATTTATATATGTTTTTGTTAAACAAATTTTAATCATTATTAAGTTTATAATTATCTTTCTGATTATTTAAAAAAAACACTGATGTTTGTTTTAATTTAAACCGCTTTGAAAATACAGGCGGTCCCCGAGATACACGGTACCTCTTATACGCGGATTCGGAGATACGCGGTTTTCTAAATTTGACAATTCTTTGAGCAAATTGTACTGATTTGACACATCAATTTCAAATTACCAAATAATTTCCGTTTTGATCAAATGTTAAAAACTATTTCAAAAGGTTTTAAACAGTTATATTCAGCCAGAATCATATCAAATAATTCATAAAGTGACTAAAACCGCCCCCCACTTGCAAAATTACACGAAAATTTGTGATATTTTAGCTGGAAATCACGAGATTCGACTTACGCGGAAATTCGAGATACGCGGTATTTTGCGGCCGTTTTCGGTCCCCATTAACCGTGTATCTCGGGGACCGCCTGTACCAATATATATGATACAATTAGAACTCGCTAATTGCATTTATATCATATGTCTACAAAAAAAAAGATAGATTTTGTTTATTAGAAAGACATTTTGTAACACGACTAATGTCTGCGTATTTTGTCATGTTTGTTATTTTATACAATGTGGATAAACTGACTTTTTCTCATATTTATGTGAACAACTCGGATTTTTTGTATTCAATTGAAAAAGCAGACTTGCAATTGGCGAGGTTTGAATGTATTTGACTTCGTCACATGGCAGCTCGCATATCTGTCAAGTCAGAAACGTAAACAAACACGGACAACCGCCCGTAAAGATTGTGTGCAGAATAATCGTAAAATTTTATGTGAAAACTCGGGAAAAGGTAAGTGTTCTGTGCATATTTCAGTAAATAAACTATCTTTTAATGTTTGAACACATTATTCCACAGGAAAAACATCATTTCATCCCGAAATTTGGCAACATTCGTCCGAGTATGATCGAGCAGCTGTGTGTGTGTATGCCGACGAAATACGACGCCGGTAAGATGAAATGTTTTAATTTTTCACTTTTAGTTTACTTTTTCACTTTACTTTTTCATGAAATCACAATGAATTGTAAAAATAATGCAGATTTAATTATATTGATCTTTGTTACAGTTTCTACAACAATCACTAAAGCCGGCTGTGATCGTGATCGGCACATTCTCAACTGGACCAACACACCGGTCGTTGTGTATCTTCAAGCAAACCAACGTTGCCATACACCACAAAATAGCATGGAAAGGAAAGTATTATAAAGTAATGTCATATTTGAAAGCATTCTAATCTTTCATTGTTATTTTTCCACTGCAAACAGGACATTGGATCATCGCATCGACAAGTGGTTTTTATGTGCAAGTGTTGTTAAGAAGTGTGTTGTACGGTGTATTACGTGTTTTACTTTATTTGTATCGCTTTGCAAGTGGTACAATTAGTGCGTTTAATCGTTGTTATACAGCTAACATAAGATTTACCCGAGCATTAGAAGCGGCAACAATACATGTGCCTGACGCAGAGACAACAACGCCGTCGGCATCCGTTGATACCATCCAAAGTGATGGTTGAAATCGTATTTAAACGTGTAAAACCATATATTGGGGCATGTAAGTATTGAATAATAGTTAAATAAAATACATTTTATCGTTGTACTGGACAATGTGCATCGAAATTAAAAAAAAGTGTGTGTGTTTTTGTTTACATCCGAATACAGAACCCACAACGCTATACTGTGGTTCGAGCACTCGCTAAGTAACGCTTGAGCTTTGAGCTTTCATTGAGCTTACATAGAATGTTACACGCTACCTGCTCACTAAGGACTGCTATCGAGCAGTGTTATGAGCAGGTAGCGAGCAGTAACGCTTCCATACAAAAATCGCGAAAAGTAACGCTCCAATGCTATTTGGGCTGTGTGTGAGATCCTCGCTCTCACTCCGCCATGCCTTACCAACCTACTTCATGCCGCAATGCTTCCACATTTGCGGTGTTGGTAAAATTTTCAATCTGATGAGAGAGCGAAAGCAACTATGGGCGAATTATAGTTTTATTTGGCAAAACAGAATTAAAACAGATAAGCATAATTTAATGATATTTAATACAACACACAATAATTTATAATTAGTTTAAGAGTAACAATGATTCAATAAATGTGTGTTGTGTTTTAAATCTTTTTTTTTCCTGGCAATTGAAAGTTGTACACAAAACTATTCTAAAAATTTGGACAAGTATTGAAGCTGTCCCATAGTGATAAAAGTTGTTTTCTTCATCTGCGGTTCGCCTCCCTTGTTTGACAGATATCAGTGTTGACAAAAATTGGCTTGGTTTGGTTCGGTGAAATTCTTGAGTGATTTATGCTGTTAAACTAATATTATTTCAATAAAGTATAGTTTAATTTGCTTGTGGCTACCGCGTATATAAGTGCGGTTATCAATATTTAACTTTATTGACTTATAACGTCAGTGTGTGCGCAAGCCTAAAGTTGTTAAATTGGGTTAAATTAGCAGGTAAGTTGTGTAAAGTGTGATGATTGCTAGTGTTTTTTTTATTTTTCAGTTAATAAACTGTATATTGTTATAGGATCCAAAAATGGCCTCGAAAAAAATGCGTCGATATGGCACTTTCTCGAAAAGAAGAAGGAAAATTATAGATGAATTGGACCGCGAAGCTAAAGAGGAGTGGCGGCAAGCTCAAATTGCTGGTCCAAGTGGAATATCTGCTATGCTGAATCTAATCGTTGAAGGAAAGTTACTTTATACATAAATTTGTGATAAGTTCCCCAAATCGTACCGAGGACTGCGAAGCGCTTCCGAACGTTTCCATTCCGGCCCTGATTCCCGCTGTATCAAACTGAAAGTTCCGGTCTGAGCCGGCTGAAGCCGCTAGTGGGCAGCTAAGCCGGTAGACCGTAGCCGGCGCCGTTAGAACCGTGGGAGCCGTCTGAAGCCGTTTGGAGCCATTTGGAACCGTTCAGAGCCGTTTGTCGGCTGTTGCGGCCGGTTCTGAACAACTACGACGGCTCATAATAACTCATCCGGTTGTTCTTGAATTTACCTGTCACTAATATTAAACTGTTTAGAAAACAAAATATGAAATTAATAATATTTCACAGACGAACCATTAAGCAAGAGCCCAGCTCAAATAGATTCTAACAGCTTTTCCGAAACAGATCATCAATCTCAAGATACATTCCGTGGTGGTGAAGATGTTGGCCATAGTGATGCAGTATTGGATGCAAATGCTGAGAATTGTTTGCTGGATGATAACGTCGAAATCGCGGATAACGACGTGGAAGATGTGTATGTAGAGAGAGACAGCACATACGGTTTTTTCGACAATATCACCCTCAAGGAAGGTCTGCGTTATATTGCTATAACGAAAAATCTACCTCGGTCCACAATAAACATGCTGTTGGCACTGCTTTGCAGGAAGCTTAAGCTTAGACTTCCAGCAGATGCACGGACTTTATTGAAAACGCCAACCCAAGTAGGCTTACAAATCCAACCTGTCTTGGGCGGGCATTTCTGGTATCAGGGAATAGAATATGTGCTGATGACACATTTTAAATTAGTAAAAAATACGTTATTTTTTTCTTTTTTTCAACTAAGTCTTCCAATAAAAAATATACTCTTTATCATTACAGTAATACTACTCCACGCGTCGACCGGTTTATTTTAGTTTAATTTAGTTTAGTGTTTATTAATCGATGGACTATAAAGCCCTCTCGAGTCAAAATTTGTTTACAATAGACATCAGATAACAAACAGAACATTTATATATAGTTGTTGTTGCACGCATTCCGAACACTTGAAAGTGAAGTCAGTTCCGTTATCGTCATTCCAGGCTCATAGATATCGTCAGCTGAATTTAGTAGACGGCACATACAAAGAAGGGGATTGCGACAGCTAAATGTTGTTCGGGTTTCAGCGACTGCCAGCATTGGTCGGCGAGGGAGTATTCTGACAGGAACATAGAGGTGAATCCTTGAAAGCAGCTCGGGACAGTCGATGGTTCCGTTTAAGATTCCCGTGATAAATGCCATTCTGGTGTGGTCAACACGTTCGGCGAGAGGCGGGATCCCAAGCAGCAAACACCTAGTTCTGTAGTCGAGACGACGCGGCCAATCACGAAGGGCGAAGCGCGTTGCCTTCCGTTGGATCGACTCTTGCCGCGCAAGTGCCCGAGTAGATGCTGGCCACCAAACAATTCTAGCATATTCCAGCAGTGGTCTGATAAGTGCGCAGTACAGTCAGTGGCGGATCTAACGGTAGGCGGACTAGGCGGTCGCCTGGGGCCCGCCGATGTAGGGGCCCCGTAGATCGCCATTCTATAGTATGCCGTATGGACAGAGTACAAGCCAAGGGAAGGATGGCCGTTGGGGCCCCAAGGCTGGCGAATCATCCCCCCCCCCCGTCAACAAAAATTTTAGAGCCTGTGACTGATGATCGAAGGGGCCCCCGACTGTTCAATCTTGCAACAGCAAGTTTAGTGGCGCTACCCCCCCCCCCCCCCCGCCACAACAACATTTACCATTTACAGGGGGCCTCAACTCGTCTTTCCGCCTAGGGCCCCCGATACCCTTAATCCGCCACTGAGTACAGTGTCTTGAAACACATAGGATCACGAAGCTCGCGCGTCATGTTTATGACCAAGCCAAGTAGACGATTGCCCCCGCACGACAAAATCGAGCAGTTTTGTAGCTCGGATTTTCGATCGCTTTCCGCCAAAAGCGATCGAAAAAGCGAGCAGAAATGTCAGGGAAAACGCTTGGATTCCGACGGAAGAAATATTTCAATCCAAAAATCAGCGCTGAAAATTTGGAAATATTTCATTTATGATCATTCATTTCATTTATTTCATTTCATGAGCTGGTATCGCGAAAGAATTGGTTTAAAATTAACAGTCGTTAAAAATTGCTAGAATTTGGCATCGCGAACGCATTGAGTTCATTTGTTAATTTTAACGACTGGTCCTATGCCGCCGTTAAACAAATGACTGTCAAGAGCGTATGCGATATAAACTAACAGTCGTTTAATTATACTGCTCGAATTTTTTCCCCGTGTTTGCCTATATGCGATATCGAGCAGTCGTTAACTGTTTTAACGGTCGTTTATTTTAACAGGAATGTACAACAAATGAACTCGGTTAAACCAAAATGAACTTTAAACGACTGTTAAAAAGAGTTATGGGCTGTGAAATATGTTTGCAGTTTGAGTTTGAGAAGTTTTCGATCGCTTTGCGCAGCGGGCCACTAGCGACTACTTGGTCTATCTGTTATTCGAAGGAGAGTTTAGTATCTAGAAGGACTCCTAGATCCTTTACACAGTTCACTTTTTCGAGGTTCGGACCATCAAGCGTATAATTAAACAGCGCTGGAGCTCTTGAACGGCTGAATGAGATTAAGGCACATTTATCGATACAGATGCTTAGTGCGTTACGCTTAGTGCGCAAACTCAGTCAGGGTGGCTTGAAATTGAAGATGGTCCTCTGGCTCACAGATTTCACGATAGATTTTAGTATCATCTGCGTAGAGTAGGCAACTATTGTCCGGGAGTGCCGTGCAAAGTCGTTTATGCAGAGCAGGAACAACAGAGGCCCCAGGTTGCTGCCCTGGGGCAAGCCGGAAGAAGCATCGATAGATCTAGATTGGTGGGAGCCCATTCTAACAGCATATGAACGACCACATAAATACGATTTCATCCACGTTACCAAGGGTGGTGATAATCCGAGTCTATCAAGTTTTGCCAGAAGAATGTTGTGGGACACACTGTCAAAAGCCGCCTTAATGCCCGTGTACATGGCATCAACTTGCATACCATCATCAATGAACTTATAACAGCTGCTAACGAATTGCATTTGATTTGTCGTAGTTGATATTTTGGGCATGAATCCGTGTTGGTTGATGCTGATGTATTTGCCGGCAGATGTTATTGATGGTTCATATATAAGGAGCTCGAACATTTTGGCGCAGGCAGCCAAAGACCGCTCACGGTCTCGCACCTTCGTCTACCAGTCTGTTATCCCGGCCTCAATGGCGGACGCCTCTACGCCATCTTGCCACCTAAATTTGGGCCTACCACGCCTCCTCTATCATTGTGGACGGCATAAAAAGACTTTACGGGCTGGGTCGTCCGTTTTCATGCGTACAACATGGCCAGCCCACCGGAGCCTGGCGAGCTTAATACACTGTACGACAGTGAGGTCGCCGTACATCTCGTTTAGCTCGTCATTATAGCGGCTCCTCCATTGTCCTTCCACACATACGGGGCCAAGTAACCTTCTGAGCATCTTCCTCTCGTACGCGGGTAAGAGGATTTCGTCAGATTTGGACAGTGTCCATGTCTCAGAGACGTATGTGAGTACCGGAACTATATAGGTACTATATCGTCCCAGCTTCGTCCGTCGCGACAGGTTCTTTGAGGTGAACTGCTTTTTCAGGCTGTAGAATGACCGGTAGGCATTCACTCGATAGTTCACTGCTTTGTTTTTGCTGCCCTTTTTGTGGATGAGTATTAGCCAGGAGACCTTCCACAGTAATGGAAAGGTTCCTTTGCGCAGACATTCGTTAAAAATCTTAGTTAAAACAGGAGCTACCGATACGGCACAACGCTTGAGAATTGTCGCAGGGATACCATCTGGAGTTGGACGACTTTAGACGATCTATTTTTTGGGTAACCAGGGTCTCGGTGACGATAGGTAGCGTGACATGAATTCCATCTGCCGGAGTGTTCACGAGCGCGGAAGCAACAGCCTCCAGATGTGTGATGTTAGAGATGAAGCTATCCTCGAAACGCGTGGCGAACAGTTCACAAATATCTAGTGGCGAGTATGCAAAATTTTCCTTATACCGAATAGTCCCGGGGAGGCCCGTTGACTTGCGCATGTTGTCGGCAAAACTGCAAAAGCGGCGAGGGTACTTTCCCAGGCTTCGTTCAGTGTGGCGTATATAGTTATGTGGCATTGGACACCAGCTCGGGGTTATTGTGTCGTACCTTACCATATTGCAGCGCGGCACATTCCATCTCTTCTAGTCCCCACGGGCGCGCGTCATCGGACACCAGCCGGGCCGTCAACGCAGACAGCCCGCACGATCGCGCGCTATCGGACACCAGCCGGAGGCAGACGGCTCCCACAACTATACACCGCCAACCGAGGTAGAACGAATGTTAGAGTTAGTTTTAGTTTAGAACTTATCCGAGTAACACATAATTATTTGAATAAAAAGTGGTTTTGTTCGCTTTATTAATGTACACCGGATTATATATCGACGATAGCAGACTCTATTATAACGTCGATAAAGTGCATGAACACCATTGTAGTATAGCCGACCCGGTGTGGATCGACTAGCGCGCAAATAGTCATAAGCGGCTCGCTTCGCTTTTTTAGGGCAAGCAATGTACGGTGGTCCGCGATGGGGCTTTTTAATAGGAACACATTCACGCAACGCGGCCCGCATAAACTCTGAGAAATCGTTTGCGGCATGGTCAATGGATGTATAGTTTGAGCATTCAAAGGATTGGTTGAAGGAGCAGATCAGTCTCTTGAGTTTACTAAGGTCATTACGTGCGTAACTAAGCTTTATTTCCGTAACAGTGGTAACGGTATTCATAGACGATGCTGTGTGTTGGTATTGCAACTTATTTCTACCGGTAGTCTATACAGTAAATTAAATTACACGTTCTTTATAGCTTTTTGTCATAACATAAATTTTGTGAAACGTGTCTTTATTCCGATAACGGGACCCTTTCCGTTTTAAGTTCGTAGGCTGCAATTTCAGCCTGTCAGCTGTTTGCATTGTATAGCAGTTTTCGAGCAGCTATCTAAGTGGGTATAAAATACAGGTGGGCTTATCCCAAGGTGTACGGTTTTAGAAGGCTGATTTTTATCGCTTCTGCTTCTGAATGAAGATTTTAAGAATGTTTTGAGTATCCGTTAAGCCTCAAGAAAACTTGTTTGAACAAAAGTTTTCACCCATCCTGTCAAAAAGTGACATTCAAATTTGGTTTTGAAAAACACACTATGAGACCACCTGGACTACATTCTAGATTGGCTTTGATTCTAGATTCCACCACGTGATCTCTTTAATGCACATTGGGGCAAATGTAAACAACACCGTGCTTTCGAGCAGGTACTCGAATCTAATTCTAGCTTTGAGGCTAGAAAAATCAAGACTGAAAATCGCAGGCTAGTTTTTTGTGTGGTTTTGTATGGAGTGTTTACATGATTTCAGCCAACAACTGTCAAACTACATACAAAAAACTAACTAGAATCGTGAAGGGCCCCAACGATAGAAAAAGGGCGATGGCGTACCTCACACCTGTATTTATACCCTTCGCACTATAACCGTCTTCGCTTCGGCTTCGTGTCGCGATCGCGCGAGTCGACCTGCGAGTCGATGTTGGCCCATGCAGCAGAAAGCGTTAGGGCATTATTACACTATAACATTCTCCCCATCAGTGATAGACTCTAGTTTCATTCATGTTCCCGCGATGCTTTCTGTACCTCTTTATCCTATCCCTCATAATCCTTTGCTGAGATTACAGTCCTTTCATCGTTTTCGCTTCTTACATCCAAAACCGCGAGTGACGGACGCTCTAACATACCATTTGCGGTTTGTACTGTAGCTCTTCGTACTTGTCCGTCCCCAGAATTTATTACAGTGGAGCGCCGTTTATCCGGGCTTCTCAAGACTTGACTTCGCCCGGATAAGCGAATAACACGGATACTGAGTCAAATGATATATTCTATCACCAATTCCTGGTTATTTTTTGGAAATTTTTCTTATTTTTTGATAAAAATAACCCAGTTTTTAGTAGCTTCATGTTTTTCGAAAGAGAATTTTTTAAAATTTGCTATGAATTATAGTGTTTTTGTTATGACAATGTGCTCTTACAACCGCTTTTTCAAATATCCTCCTCATAACGCAATGTCACTTTTGTATTGAGCTGTCATTTCTCAACAGCACGGATAAATGGAAAGCCGGATGAAAGGTACCCGGATAAACGGCGCTCCACTGTACTGCCAACACACGTCCTTTTGGTCAGCTGTTGCGTGGCAAGTTGGCGGCAGACAGGCGTAGTTCTTCCGATATGCCTGTCGATACGGGATTTTCTGCTGGCCACTCGTCCTCGGATTTCCATATGAAGCTGGGTCCACGAAACCATCTACTAGATGGACTCATATCGGAGACTTTCTGCCACTTCATTCCTTCGTCTGCAACGTTTGCTTTGGTGGAAAGCCATCTCCATTCGTTGACGTCCGTCTTTTCCAAAAGCTCGCTTACCCGAAAAACTACAAACGGGTTGTACTTCCGATGGTCTGATTTTAGCCAGCTTATCATATTTCCCGAGTCCGTCCAGAACACCCTTTACCCGATCTTCAGCCGATGTGAAGATGCAATGCTCGTGGCTAGTCGGGCACCAATCACAGCGGCTTGAAGCTTTAGCCGTGGAATCGACAGGAACTTTAGCGGAGTGACGACCGTTTTCGATCCGATCAAGGCGCACTCGATCGCGTGGTCCTCCTCGAAACGGAAGTATGCTACAGCTGCCATCCTGTATTCATTGGCATCGCAGAAAACATGCAATTGTATGTTTGGAGTTGCAGCGGACGTTGTCAGGCAATAGAAGCGTGGAACCATGACGGACTGAATTATTGGTAAAACGTGGATCCATTTTCGCCATCTGTCGGCACAACCTACACCGATCGGTTTATCGCAGCTGTAGCCTAAGCGCCAGATCTTTTGCAGTAAAATCGTTATAAACATTAAGAAGTTTCCAAAGAGGCCAAGAGGATCATATACTAGCATTAATGTAGAAAGGGTATAGGTTCATGAAATTCGTTTATTGACTGTTCGCTTCGACTTCCCGATTGCTACTGCTACCCCTCACACTCTTACACTCGAAGTAAATTTCATTTCGTTCCCAATTGACAAATTATACCAGGGTTGTCGAACCCATTCCCACACGGCCTTTCCTGACCTACATTCGTCCCGAATGTTCCAATGGCTTTAGAGCATCCGCAGCAATAGTGGTCACTCTAGGACCTTCCTCACTATCATCTAATTTTCTCATCTCATATCGCCCATATGGCATTTTCTTAGTTATTTCATAAGGACCATAAAACCTTTGCTTAACCTTCTTTCCTGTGACAAATTGTGTAACCGGCAGAGCTACAATATCACCGACTTGATAGATTCGTGCTGGTCTTCTGCGAAGATTGTAATACTTCCTGTTCTCTTCCTGTATCTTCTGAATTCCATCCCTTGCACATTTTCGCCATTCATTACGAGCCTCTTGAAAATTATTTCGCAGCTCCTCTGCCAATAGAGTAGTTAATCCTACACTTTCTTTAGTCCTCATTTTCACTCCTAATAGTAATTCAAACGGCGTTGTTTATATCGCTCTTTGCCAACTATTATTCAATACTTTCCGAACGTCAGTGACATATTTGTGCCATTCTTCTGGATTCTTAATAGAAAGTTTCGTCAGTACCGGTATGATCACACGATGAATTCGTTCGACTTGGCCATTACCTCTAGGAATCCCTGTCGCTATCGTATGTGTCTGTAATATTCCGGTGTCGATACGGAGGAAATTACTATTATTTTATTATACTCGCGTCCGTTCAGCCTGGCGGTCTAGCACAAAGAGAGCGATCCCTTTCTCCTGACTTTCATACTAGCCTAACTCGCTTGTGTAGGCTCTCATTCCTTGACACTCATATTACACCTACACCTGTACTACTTACGCCTGCGCTAATCTAAAGCTCTCAACCTAAAGCTAAAGCTCTAAAGCTCTGACGCATGGTGTTTCACATGTAGGTGGCGCTGATCACCACAGAACCCCCCGCCAGTGACGGAGTCGCGATCCGTTTTGGATGCCGTATGCATGCTTTGTGCACTGATACGTCATCGAAAACGAACATGTTTGTTTGGTTTGGCTGTGGTGGAAGGCTCCAGAGGAATGATCTTTGTCTCGGGTGCGGAATCAAAAGCTGGTTTGAGTCGATCGACAGAAATCGACTCATTTTTGTCGTTTCTTTTTATAACAAAAAATTTTCTGCACCTTCTTATGATTGGATAAGGTCCTTCGTAAGGCGCTTGGAGCCCTGTTTTCACCTTGTCAACCCGAATGAAAACATTTTTGCAATTATTTAGGGCGTTGGGCAAATAGCAGGACGATGAACTTTGGTGTTTTGGTTGTATTGGTTCTACGCACTTAAACGCTTTTTTAAGGTCCACAATAAAATCGGGGAAATCGTCAGTGGAAATGGGTTTAGATGGTACAAATACTTCGGCTGCCAGTCTCAGATTTTGGCCATATACCTTCTCTGCGGGAGAGCCTTTGATTTCCTCTTTATATGCTATCCTAATACCGAGTAGGATTAATGGCAACCGTTGTGTCCACCTGATAGTGTCCCCACAAGCTTTTAACGCCTCCTTCAACTGTCGGTGAAAACGTTCAACCATTCCGTTAGCTTGCGGATGGTACGCTGTTGTTTGTATCTGGTGTGTGCCCAATAGTTTAGTCATTTCGGTAAACAACCTTGACGTAAACTGGCGACTATCTGTGGTGATTCTCAATGAGCAACCAAAACGGGATACGTATTGCTCTACGAAAGTTTTTGCCACAGTGATCGCTGATATGTCTGACAATGGGTAGGCTTCTGGCCACCTTGTGAATCGATCCACGACCGTTAAGAGGTATGATTTGTCTTCAGACGAAGGTAAGGGGCCGACGAAATCTATATGGATATGGTCGAACCTACCTTTTGGCACTGCAAATGATTCTATCGGGGATTTTGTGTGACGGATTACTTTTGCTTTCTGGCACCCCAGACAAGCCTTAACCCAGTTTGCTACGACACTGTTCATCGCTGGCCAAAAATATCTCTCCGACATCATTTTTCGCGACGCTCTTATCCCTGGATGGGCAATGTTGTGAATGCCGTCGAAAATTTCCTTTTGTAACGACATGGGAACGTAGAGCCGGTTTTTTCCTGTCGAAGACTCGAATACCAAATCTGCTTGTCCAAGTTTTATTTTTTCAAGCGTGTATTTTGAGTCATGACATTTCTCGTTGTTTAATAAGTTTTGCAATTGCTCATCAGAGCGTTGATGGTCGGAGAAAACTTGATAGTTTAGGTCTTCTATGGCATCTGCTTCTCTTAAACGCGAGAGAGCATCAGCGACCACATTACTGTCTCCTCTTATGTACCGTATATCACTTGAGAATTGAGAAATAAAATCAAGGTGTCGATTTTGTCGCGGTGACTTCTCAGCTTTCGAAGTCAATGCTGTCGTTTATGGTCGGTGTATATGACAAAGACCTTCCCTCTAAAAAATGTCTAAAATTTTTTATACTGAGGACTATTGCTAACAGCTCTCTGTCGAACGTGGAGTATCTTTGTTCTGTCGGAGATATTAGTTTGGAAAAAATGCCAACGGTTGACACTTCCCTGGGTAATGTTGTTGTAGTACGGCTCCTACAGCGTAATTGGACGCGTCTGTAGTTAATGAGTATTGTGCGTCGGTTTTTGGGTGTGACAGTATCGTAGCGTGAACTAGATCAGACTTGACCTGACGAACTGCTTTGTCACATTCCTCCGACCACTCGAATGTTTTTTTTATTTTTCTTACTACCATGTTCAGCAATAAGTTTGTGCAAGGGTCTCAGCACATCGGAAAGCCATGGCAGAAAACGGTGATAATAGTTTATCATTCCAACAAATCGTTGCAATTGTTTTAACGAATGCGGTGTTGGAAATGATTTTATCGCCTCTACCTTCTTTGAGCATGGGGTAATTCCTTTATCTGAGATTGTATGCCCTAGAAAATCGATAGTAGAAAGTCCTAGCGCACACTTAGTTGGTTTGATTTTTATGTCGTATTCTGCTAGCCGATTGAATACCCTTTGTAAGTGTTCAAGGTGAAGTTCCTTTGTCGGACTAGCGATTAAAATGTCGTCAATGTAGACGAAAACGAAATCAAAACCGTTGAATAGACTATTCATAAACCTTTGGAATGTTTGACCTGCATTTCTAAGGCCAAAAGGCATTCTTAAGAATTCGAACATTCCGAAAGGTGTTGTGATAGCTGTCTTGTGTACATCTTCCTCTGCTATTGGAATCATGTGATACGCCCTTATCAGATCTAATTTTGAAAAATACTTGCACCCGTGTAAATTCATAGTGAAATCCTGTATATGAGGAATGGGGTATCTATCTGGCGTTGTGATTGCATTTAGCCGACGGTAGTCGCCGCATGGTCGCCAATCTTGGTCTCCTTTTGGTACCATATGCAAGGGGGAGGATCCTGGTGAGGAAGATGGACGACATATTCCAAGGTTTATCATTTGTTGGAATTCTGCTAAGGCAATTTTATGTTTCTCTGGATCAAGGCGACGTGGTTTTGCAAATGGCAGTGGCCCTTTTGTCTCTATGTAATGCAAAACATTATGGTTTACCGGTTTCTTATAGTCTGGGGGCTCTACCAACGAAGGAAATTGGTGCAAAACCTTTCCAAACTCCCCAGCTTCTACCAAAAAATGTTTCGGAGATGGTGTATCTAGTTGTGCCAATGTGCCTTTGGTCGTTAATTGAGTGACCGAATCGAGTAATCTACGTCTTCTAAGATCCACCATTATATTATTTTTGAACAAAAAGTCCGCACCTATGATAGGTCGATTAACGGACGCAATTATAAAAACATGGCTGAAAAGTCTTTAAACCGAGACTTAACTGAAACAGCTTCGTACCATATGTCGCGATAGTACTACCATTGGCTGCTTGCAGTACCATGTCTGTTGGTTTGTATGCTTTTCCGACCAAACTAACTGGTATGACGGATACATCAGCTCCCGTGTCTATTAGGAATGTGAATGAAGTTACTTCATCATTTATAAATAGACGTGGAGGGAAACTGTTGTTTGCCCTTGGGAGATCCGCCACCTCCCGTGAGCCACTTAGTTTTTTTTTGTTCCGCGCTTCATTAGCTGCTTGCGACGCTGTAAAATTACAGGGTTCCAAGCATCTATTGGCGGCATTTCCGAAACGGAAATGATACCAACAAAAAGGGTGCTTCCTTACGTTAGATGGGGTTCTTTGTCGGATGGGGTAGATGGGGTAGATGGGGTAGATCGGGTTCTGTTTTGTCCTGGAAACACTCCGCCCGCGGTTGCGAGGTCCCTGGTTGGAATTGAATGTCATCTTCTTCACCATATCTTTTAGCTCGTTAACTTCACGACGAAGTATATTGGCCAGAGAATCCTGTGGCACTGAAGCTCTAGCGTGCACTTCGGATATTCCCTCACCGTGTGTACACTCCCACAATCTATCGGCAATCCGCATTTGTTCGATGTGATCTTTGCTATCAACTGCTATCAATGCAACTTCGATAGATTTTCGCAACCTCGACTTCCACAGCTTTTTTACAAGTGCCATGGATAGATCTGTCGAATTTCCCGCGAGTTGAATCATATGGCGATAGAACTCTGATGGAGTTCGATCACCAATTTCAACATGGTATAGGAGCTTTGATAAACGAGTCTCCTCGCTGCTTGTCAACCTATTCAACAATTGCTCCTTTAAATTGGAATATGGTTTGATCGGATCTGGATTTTTTATTATATCGAGAACCTTCCCCAACACCTCTTTAGAGAGTGCAGCAATAAGGTATGAATACTGCGTACGCTCCCGAGTGATTTTCGAAAGCTCAAACTCCGCTTCCGCTTGAGCGAACCAAACCTCTGGAACCTCCTCCCAAAATTGCGGTAGTTTTGTTGAAATGCGCTCCACCACCGGAGGAGAGTCTGGGGCCGACCGAACCCCCGAAACACCAGCTTCAGCAAGATTTTTTTCTCCTACTGGCAACATTACTACCTGCCTCTAAAATTCCTATTGAAAATATCTCTAACTTATACAATCTTTCGCGTTACGTATTCTTAAACGCTACCAAATGTGTTCTTGTAAAAAGTAATTTGTAAAATATGAATAGAAAAATATTCGAAATGAAAAAAAATGCAAAATGAAATAATACGTGTATATAAAGGTGTGTGTCTTATTATAAATGTGTATGTGATGGTAATAAATGCGTGTAATATTTCAAAAATGTTTTTGTGTGAATATAATGGTAATGTTGTGAATGAATATATGTTTAGAATATATGTGTTGGTGTACAATATTATATCGCCTACTCCTTCGCCAGCTGAACGGTCGTATTTATAATTTTACAAATTAAAAAAAAAATAATAATAAAAATGTTTTGGAACGAGCTCACCGCTGATGGTTGACGCCCCCTGGCGAAACGTTGCTCGGGATGCTGTGCGCACCGTGTACGGTGCGCGGTCTCTACTCGTTGTCCTCTCTTCTTACTCTTACTCTCTTACTTACTCTCTTCGCGGAACGGTGCACTCGATGTCTTTCACAGCTGATGGTTTTCACGGTTGGCACACTGCGATGGTCCTCGTCTCTGGATGTTCGATTACGTACCGATGCCCGTAAAAAACGTGTCACGGAAAGTGATGATGATGAAGGGAATCTTACTCCTCTGGGATGATGCACGTGCCGCGATGGCTTCGATGAGGCTGCGATGAAAATGTACCGCGATGGTGGCGACCAAACTGCGATGAGGTGTACCGCGATGGCGATGGTACACGTGGTTTCCTGCGATGGAGTGTACCGCGATGGCGGTGGTACACGTGGTTTCTTGCACTGATCCAGCGGCTGCACGCCGGCTGTCGTTTATCCGCGATACTACGGAATGCACACGCCAGGGTCCGAAATGGGATACGGGCGAATACGTCTTATATGCCGCTATCGATGATATTTGCCCTGTGCTGGAGCAACGAGTGCAAGAGTTGGCGTTTCTTCACTGTTGCTGCGTGCTGCTGAGGGGCCGTGCGGGCGTTGAACCACACTTCTCTTCTCTACTGCTGCGGCCGGAGTTCGTCGGATTGGTGGTTGACGAATATAGCGACACGGTTACAACGCTGCTGTTGCGCGCTGCGCTGTAGTGATGTTTGGTCGACAAGGCAAGGCCTCCGACGCAGCACTGTCATATGCACGGTCACAATTCAGCTGATTATGCTGTTGCGGAACACCGGACCAAATGCACTTCTCACGGTGATCGTAGTGTATAGTGCACTCGTGTGGATGTTGCTTGACGATGTGTGATGACGTCAGCAAGGTTTGCGGTGCCGCACTTTCTAGAACTTCTTCGTACTGTTGCTTGACCGCGTGGTCAATTTAGCGATGGCGAACGGGTGTTCGTTGCGAGTACGGTGCTGTGCGTTGCGTTAGGGGATGCCCATTGAGGTTAAAAAAAACCTTCTGCGCTTCTGCAGTCACTATTTCGGGGCGATTTCCACTTATCACTGCACTTCGTACTTACACTTTTATCACGCGAGATCACGTCGGGGTCACCAATGTAATATTCCGGTGTCGATACGGAGGAAATTACTATTATTTTATTATACTCGCGTCCGTTCAGCCTGGCGGTCTAGCACAAAGAGAGCGATCCCTTTCTCCTGACTTTCATACTAGCCTAACTCGCTTGTGTAGGCTCTCATTCCTTGACACTCATATTACACCTACACCTGTACTACTTACGCCTGCGCTAATCTAAAGCTCTCAACCTAAAGCTAAAGCTCTAAAGCTCTGACGCATGGTGTTTCACATGTAGGTGGCGCTGATCACCACATGTCTCTATACCACGATCTTCACAATATTTTTGAAAAGCTCCTGACGTGAACGCTGCTCCACGGTCAGAAATTATGCGCCTAGGATTTCCGAACATAGTAGCCACTACTTCCAATTTCTTCAAAACTTCCTGCGCTGATGTCGTCTTTGTCGGAAACATCCAGACAAACTTGGTGAACGCATCAATAATAGTCAAAATATAATTTTCGAGTCAAAAAATAAATAAGATTTTCGAGTCGAAGGCATGGGTCCCAAATGATCCATATGAAAAGTATCTAACGGTACATCGCCCTTAGGAATTGGCTGTAAATGACCTTCCGCCTTTCCTCGCTTCTTCTCACTCAAAATGCACTCAACACAATTGTTAATACAGTCATTAATCTTTTCTTTAACATTCGGAATGTAATATTCTTCCCTTAACCGCTCCATAGTTTTCTTCACTCCAAAATGTCCTTGTTCATGCGCTCGCCTAACTATTTCTACTTCCATGGAACGTGGTACGTAAATTCTTTTGTGTCCGCCTGTTTCTTTATAAAGTAATCCATTAGCAAATACGAAATTACCACAGTTTCCTCCATGCTCTATAGTGTGTACGATTTCACAACATTTTTCGTCTTCTTTTTGAGCCTTAATCATTTTTTTACAAAACAATACCGATATCTTTAACACACTTACTCGTGATAATGCATCTACATGTTGCATTCTCTCAGCGGGTCGATGTTCAATATCAAAATCAAACTCGGCTAATACGACAAGCCATCTAACACTAACTCTTGCATTGACTACATTCTTGTTTAGTGCTTGCTTGAATGCCACACAATCCGTAATGACACTAAATTTTTGACCTAACAAGTAGCATCTAAACTTTTTGAGAGATTCAACCACTGCTAGTCCTTCTAATTCAAAAGAATGATAATTCTTTTCCGCTGCGTTTGTCAGCCGGCTATAAAAATAACATGGATGACACTTCCCTTCATCATCATACTGCATCAAAATCCATGCCAAGGCGTCTTTGCTTGCATCCGTATGCACTTCTGTTTTGCGACCTAATTTAAAAATGTGCAAAACTGGATATTCCGTTAGTATTCGTTTCACTCTCTCAAATGATTCCAATGCACTACGTTCGAAAATAAATTCAACTTCCTTTTTTAACAACATCGATAATGGCCTCATCATATTCGCAAAATCAGGAATAAATTTCCGGAAATAATTGGCTAAACCGTAAAAACGCTGAAGCTGTTTCACATTCGTCGGTACGGGGAAACTTCTTACCTTTTCCACTTTCTGCGACGATGGTTCGATTCGCCCTTCGTAGATTTGGTATCCCAGATACTCGACACGTCGTTGCAGGAATACGCATTTCTTCCAATTGAATTTCAGGCCCGCGCTTTGCGCTACATCCAGCACACGCCTGATCGCTGCTAGCCCCTGCTCCTCGTCTCGCGATGGGATGATGACATCATCGACGAACGCCAACATTACTCCTTCATTTATCAAGTTACGGAACACTGAACTGATAAATCTCCCGAACGCACTACCACTCGTACAAAGCCCAAACGGTGCACGCATAAACTCGTACTGCCCTTCTGGTGTTATAAATGCTGTGTACTTTCTACATTATTACTTTACCGGTATGTGGAAGTATGAGTTCTTCAAATCTAAAGTGGTGTACACTCTAGCATCAGCAAGCTGATCAATTTGATCCTCTATATTCGGCATAGGATAGGGATCACGAACGATTCTCTTGTTTATCTCACGATAGTCGATGCACACCCGATGAGAACCGTCTTTTTTCGGAACCACTACCACTGCACTCGCGTATGCACTTTCTGAATGCCGAATAATATCGTCACCAGTGTTGTTAACTGTTGACATTTTTCATGACAGTCACCGTAAACAGCCGGTCAAAATAATTTTTGGCTGATGACATTCAATGCTTCCACGACACGACTGTCATTAAACGAAATTCATTCGTGTCGCTACCGTCAGGGCTGATGCAATGACATGAAATGTAAACAATGTAGTCTGAATGTCATTTGACATTTTTTGAACAACACAAATCGATACGATCGGAGGATTATGAAGTGTATCGTCGCTGAAAATGGGGATTCTAGTGAAATAGCAAAAACTAGTGAAACGAAAGCCTTTGCACCGCACGCTCTGTTGTAGTTTTACATGAATACGGCCGTTTGCAATACGACACAGTTCACGATTCATACAGGTTGGCGAATGTCAAATGAATGTTTCTTGAAAATGTCTTCATGTCAAATGACATTTTTTGACGGGAATGTCAAATGACAGAGAGAGATGGGAATGGGAAGCTTCAAATCGAATGAATGTTTACAATTTTATGTCGATGAACATCACCGTTCGCAACACTGATCGTCACGCAACCATTGTTCGATCTGCTCCCGAACAACCATTCTTTCCAACGGAGCCAACCTACGCGGATTCATCCGAACTACACTATTGTCCTGCACCACAATATTTAGCTCACAATTGGAATTCACTTTTTCAACGGGTACATAATTGTTCACTATATTCGCTACCTCTTGTCGCCACTCACATGGAACATCCAACTGATCATGTTCACATGAAATTTGAAAAATCCACGATGTATTCTCTTCCACGTTTTCACCATTGCCTGTACCACTGGTCTCGCTTTTATCCACTTTTTTACGCTGTATCGTTACGCCCGTATTGTTAATCACAAAATCAACACTTCTAAGGAAATTCATTCCTAATAACATCGGTACCTCAAGTGCCGCATCAGGAACAATGTCAAATCTTACCTCACATTCTGCTTCGCCGACAGTTGCAAATACAATAGCTTCTCCTGAAGTGTTTGTTACTTTGCCACCCAGACCGCAAAGCAATTGGGTCGTTGGGCTCCACTTCTGCAGATCTTTTGGAATCAGCTTATGCACGTCTGATCGTAACAATGTCACTTCACTACCTGTGTCGACAGCCGCATCGTATTTTTCGCTCGCTATTCTTACTGGAATACTTGGAAGCTTTTTCACCAGTAACACGTTTTGTTGGTTGGTCGCTCGATCATCTTTTGTTGTGCATTTCGACGACACATGTCCAAACTCACCACACTTGAAACATTTCGGTCCGCTGTTCTTACGCACACACTCAGAACTACGATGACCGGTTACACCACAATTGTAACAACGAACTTTAGTGCTCATCGTCTTTTGTTTGGCGACGGTATTCTGCGAAGCATTGAATGTTTTTCGGGTCGCTCCTTTCTGAATAGCACGCTCTCGAAGTTCAATTTTTACTTTTAATGCACTGATCGTACGCACTTCATATAAAGCAGCTCTCTGCGTTTCGTCATCCGTGATTCCATCTATGATGTACTCACATATGCTCTCCTCGTCCAAATCTATCTGTTTAGCAATGCGTTGCATTCTATAGATAAAATCAAGCGCCGTCTCGTCCTTTGCACGTCGACATGTTGCTAGCTGGCGATGAACATCGGAGGGACGCGCTCTTTTCCCAAACTCGACCAAAAGTGCTTTTTTCAATGCCGAAAATGACGTTATGTTGCAAATCGTAAGTAAGAAATTCCGCGCACTGCCGGTCATTTTCTTGCGACACATGATGAATTTTTGGTCATCGGACCATTTTGCCATTCGCGCAACCGCTTCAAATTCATCCATCCACTCACAGAAATCGATCGTCTTATCGGAACCGTACGTAGGAATACTTTCCTCTACATCTCTAAATGAATAAGGATGCATTAACGTTCTTACCGACGAATCCATTTCATTTACACCTGATGCCTGTCCCGCATCTTGAATTGATTCTGCATCGACATCATGAAATTGCTCCATGTCAGCCGATCCACTGCTTGATGTTTGGTGTTCATGTTCCACCAATTGCATCGCCATCTCTTCCTTGGTTCCCGTTGCAGGTATACCTTTCAACTCACATAACCGCATAAGTCCCGTGCGCGTATAGTCTTGTATGAGAATCAACACTCTTTCTTCCGCCATTTCGCTTACTTCACCTTTACTTCACGCACACCGAACTTATTTGCTCAACGCGTCTTTTCGGAACGCCTTTTTTTCACTCACAATCACGCCACCTGCGTTCTTTTGTGCTACTACGAGCGCGCCGTCAAATGCACTCCTCTCATACGCACAAATACATACACGAGAGCGCCTCTGATATCACAGAATGACGTTCATACACGTATCGCACAAACACGTCATCAGATAATTGGCACAAAGCGTCTTAGTTAAGCGCCTTTCTTATGCCTGCACGCAAACACCATCATGCGCGTTTTGCACACGCATACACACAAACACGTCGTCATACGCGTTCTCGTTTCTTAAGACGCACGTCGTCATACACAACCGGTACCAAGCACGTCGTCCTACGCACTTTAGCACACATACAAACACGCCATCATGCGCGTTATGAACACATTCACAAACGCTTACTCTTACGCGCTATCGTCTTTAGAATGCGCGTCGTCATACGCAACCAGTACCAAGCACGTCGTCCTACGCACTTTAGCACACATACAAACACATCGTCATGCACGTTTTGAGCACATACACAAACACTTCGTCTTACGTCTTATCGTCTTTAGAATGCGCGTCGTCATACGCACTCCCAACTACCGGTACAAAGAACGTCGTCTTATGTTCTTATGCACACATACAAACACGCCGTCATGCGCGTTTTCCTCTACCGTGTAAGCACGTCGTCATACGCACATACACTTATTCCACGATGCGCGTCGTCTTTACGCACAATCGTTTTCGCCTTTTTCACAATCGCGGTTTCGCAGTCTTTTCTCGAATTATTGAATCCTTCCCGGACGAGCCCCCATGTAGAAAGGGTATAGGTTCATGAAATTCGTTTATTGACTGTTCGCTTCGACTTCCCGATTGCTACTGCTACCCCTCACACTCTTACACTCGAAGTAAATTTCATTTCGTTTCCAATTGACAAATTATACCAGGGTTGTCGAACCCATTCCCTCATTAATGTACGCAATACTTCGCTATTAGTTGGGATTCTCGCACCGGACAAGAGGCTTTCATCATGTTTAATGTTGAGGCGGAATGTAAAGACGTCCTTAGTGGTTTCCCATCACATGCCTAAAACCTTTTCTGCAGAGGATGACTTTAGATCCATGCCTTTACTATCTTCGTTGTTAACTCCCCACCGTAGCTGCTCTAAAACTTCCTTCGAATTCGAAACCCAGTTCCGAATCTCTAACTCTCCCTGTGCATGGATATACCGAACATCCATAGCCAGCTGTATTGCTTCTTCACTCGTCTCTATGCTGGCAAGCATGTCGTCCACGTAATGCTCGTGCTCGTGAAATGGTGTACGAATAATGCACTGCAAATTTTCTAAGTTTGCTGCAGTTACATTTTTTACTGAAAGCTATTTAGTAATACATGGTTTTGTCGTTTCACTGAACATTTGTAAAACAAATTACTGAAAATGCATTTATTTATTCTATCAAAACGACATGTAAGTCAGTTTGAGCCTCAAAAGAAAATATAATGCGATGCCCGCTAGCTCGTGATGAACAAAAATTTGATTTGGGTAAGCGGTTTCTTACGGACACCCCGATAAAATGTTAGGTGCATATTCGGCTTGCGGAATTAACGTTTTAGTGTGTTAATAGTCTGTAACCATTGTTCTCGTAAAATCAACAGTCAAGTTTTTATGGAATTATTCGTTTCTATTTTCTAATTTCTCCTCAAATTTGACCATATTGATTGGTCCGACAATCCATGTTATGTTGATCAAATTTGGAAGAGTTCAACTATATGAATTGTCATATTAAAATATGTTCAGTTAATTTTTAATGAATAGGATCTGCCTATCTTTCAAAATCGGGCAAATATTTTCTCGGGCCTGACTGCATATTGTGGCGGGCAGGACTTTGCCGATCGCTGCCGACAGCCTAATTAGTTCAAACTTTACGCGATCATTCATAACGATTTTTCCTTTCCGTCGACCCTTGCAAATTTGACCTAAACCCTTCAACAGCTAACCTTTCCACCATCACTTCGTCCAGTGCACAATTTTGACTGGGGCCCCAAAAGTAAGCCGGGCACGAGTTCTTAGTTTTTGCGAGATAACATAGGCACAGGCCAAATTAAAGAGCGCACACATCGACATCGGAATCGATTCTTGAATGAAATCTCCACAGACAAAAAGAGCGCCTGACACCAAGCAGCCAATTTTTCTTGCTAATTTCTCCGTTTACGAACCGTTGTGTTGAGATCGGTTTCGGGGCCTTTTAATGTCGTATGTGAATGTAGTTTGCGTGAGGCATCTCTTGTAACGGATTTTCGCTTTACCCAACTCGTGCGTAGCGTTCAATGCATTTGATGCAACGCTTTGGGCCAACGATGATGAAATGATATTGTTTTGAGCTGTGGGCATGTATCGCAGCGTTCTGCGCTTCCAACTAAGGTAAAAATATTGCACATGTTAAAAAGGCAAATGTTTTCTGCTTCTGATAGTAAAATGCTTCTGATAAATAAAATAAATATGCTTCTGATAGGTTTGGTAGTAATAGTAAATCTGATTGTAAACATAACCCCCGGAGGGAAAATGGGGGTATATTGGGTTGACAACACCAAATAGAAGGGGCCCCTCAATCGACGGGATCATCAACGGGGCCCCCAAATGGCCGAGGCAATGGAGATTGTTCTTCGTATTATGGCTGTATATGGCTGTATGTAGATGCAGCTGTAACGGTTTTTGGTCTTGTTGTATTCGCAAAAATTGAAATAGTCGATAAAAACCACATATAAATGAACATGGTCCATAGGTTCCTTGAGTATTTTTATACCCTTCCCCCCTTCCTTCTAAATGAAACCTTTCCCATTTCCCCTTCTCTTCGGTCCACAAACTTGATGTGTTCGATTAGGATCAAGAATGAAAATTTTAGTTTTTGCATTAAAAGACACACACAATCCACTATCCCAGGCCAGGAATGTGAATACCATTTTTCGTGTGAAACAGCTGTCTGCTTTCGGCACACAATCGCAAAGCGGTAGCAGGGACCCCGTATACAAGAACAGGACGGTTCATCCCAGCCAAGAGCGCACACAATGACATCGATTTAACCATTTCTCGAATGAAACCTCAACCCACTGAAGCACCGTTGACCAAACGACCTTCCTAGGCTTTTTACAGTGACGCGAGCTTGGTGTCAGTTTTTCCTGCTAATTTCTCCGGCTACGAGCCGGTGTATTGAAATTTTGTTTAGGGGCCTTTCAATTTTTGTCTGTGCATGATGTGTGCTTGTGGCTGTTGAAACGGGTTTTCTTTGTGGTTAAACGCAGCGTTCTGTTCTGTGTTCCGTGCATTGGATTTTAGCAGCAAGTGTCTCCGCGTTTTTTTTTTTTTTTGGTGAGCTCGTGCACCGACCATCCACACCAAGCCACCAAATGGATGGGGCCCCTTATTGACGGGGGCCCTTACCGACGGGGCCCCTTCATCGAAGAGTCCACATAATCGTTGGGGCCCCGTAAACCACCTTTGAGTTTTGGCTTCAATATAGCTGTAACGGTTTTTTATCTTGTCTTCACGCAAAAAGTTGTAGCTAAATAGTGATAAAACATCATTTTAATACTAACATGGCCCAGATCCTTTTTGGACTTATGAATACCACCCCTTCCCGATTTCCCCTATTTGTCAGTTGACCACAAAAGTTGAGAAGGGCCCCGCGTGAAAATTTAAGGTTTTGCGTTAAAAGCAGGCACGCTCCACGATCTCAGGCTTGAGATGTGAATACCATTTTTCGCGTGAAAACAGCTGTCTGTTTTCGGCACCATCTGCAAAAAGTATAGGGGCCCCAGACAAGCTCAGGCACGTTTCATCCAAGCCAAATTGAAAAGCGCACACATCGATATCGATGGAATCGTTTCTCGAATGAAACCTCTACCCACTGGAGCACCGTTGCTTGCTTGATGTTAGTCAATTTTTCCTGCTAATTTCACCGGCTACGAGCCGGTGTATTGATATTGTGTTTCGGGGCCTTTAAATTTTTGTTTGGGTGTGTTGTATGCTTGTTTGTGTAACGGGTTTTCGGTGGTAGTTAAGCGCAGCGTTCTGTGCATTCCGTTTTAGCAGCAAGTTGCAAGACGAAGTCGAACATCCTCAACGATGGGCCCCCTAGATCGCCGGGGCCCCTGGTGGCCGCCCAGTCCGCCCACCGTTTAACGCGCCACTGGGAGTTTACCCGGCTTGTTCGCATGAAAGACCGGGAATATTTTCAAGTACCAGTTCCGTTGCCTATGTTCTGCTGTCTCGTTTTCTTCTAAGCGTCGAATGTATCTCTTTCTCTTATAATCGTTCATTTTTTCCGAAATTGGCTTCTGCTAATGCCGTGTTTTTTCGTATTTTCTTTTTCAGTCACTCATAACGACGAAGAGTCATTTGTTTGTTACAAGGCAACCGAACATTGTTGTATTTCCAAAGAAGTCCTGTCCTATATCTCCCGGACTCATGTTTAGTCTCTTTTGATAGTATTTGAATTGCACTGGTATCATTTCATATCATTTCATTTATTTAATACAATATCCGCCATCAAGGCTAAATGTAATAGACTTAAAACTAATTTAATACTAACAAATAAACAAAATAATTCATGAAAAACTAAGCCTTACTAACCTAGTCTTGACCTAGTAAAAAAGAAAAGAAAAAAAAACAAGAGTAGAGCGTAGAGACTATCATAAACTTAACAAGAAAAAAAGAAAAAAGAAGAGAGTAATAGAAAACTAAGGAGAATAATTAAAGGGAATTAGAAGACAAAATACGGTTACGGAAAGAGTTAAGAGAGGAGTCGAAATCAAAGAGATAGTAACAGTGGTTAAACAACCTGAAACAGGACAGAAGAGGGTCATTGAAAGTATAAAGAGTATGACGTGTTTCAATTGACAGAGGATCACGTGGACGAAGAGAACGAGAGGGAACATACAACGAGATGGACGAGAGTAAATCAGGAGCATCAGTAGCAGAAAGTAATAAGCCACCAATAAAACAAGCCTGAAACACTTGGCGGCGGAAGCTTAAGGAGTGATGATTGAATAACTGCAATCGCGTTTCATAGGGAGGTAGTGAGGCAGCACCAAACAAACGACGAAAGGCAATCCTGGTAAAGAGGCACTGAATGCTTTCAATTCTCGAACAGCCATCAATAGTGGGAGGATTCCAGATGATACTAGCATATTCAAGAATAGGCCTTACCAAAGCACAATAAAGGATTCTTAGGATGCTTTGATCTCTAAAAATAGAGGTAAAACGTAAGATAAACCCAAGGGTTCGATTTGATTTTAGTAGCACCTCATCAAGCTGCAGTTTAAAGTTAAGACGACAGTCAAGTATAATACCAAGGTCACGGATGGACATAACACGAGAGAGGGAAGCGCTAGAGAGAGTATAGTTAAATAAAATAGGAGAAAGAGAGTGAGAGAAAGAAATAACAGAACATTTTTCGGGACACAGGCGAAGTAAATTGGATGAACACTAATGAGCAAATGCATTGAGGTAATGCTGAAGTCTCAGACAATCAGAAGAAGAAGACACAGGTAAAAAGATTTTGATATCATCCGCATAAAGGAGATGACCATCAGGAGGTAAAACATTACAAACATCATTGATGAACAAAGAAAACAGAAGTGTACTTAGCACACAACCCTGAGGGACACCTGACGTACAAAAAAACTCCTCAGATAAGTACGACCCGGTTTTAACCCTGCAAGATCGATTACTTAAGTATGAGGACAGCCAGCTAATAATGCCATCACCAAAACCAAGTTTAGATAGTTTAGCTAATAGTAAAGAGTGGGGCAAACTATCAAATGCAGCATGAAAGTCAGTGTATATTGCATCAAGTTGGGTACCGGCCTCAAAAGATCTAAAAATATTGGAAATAAAAGACATGAGATTAGTTAAAGTAGACCTATCAGGCATAAACCCATGCTGTTTAGGGCTAATAGCTGAACTACAACTATGAAGTATGGTTGGAAGGATACATAGTTCAAAAGTTTTGGCTGTGGCGCAAGTTTGGGTTATCCCACGATAATTAGAAACAATGCTACGGCATCCCTTTTTGTGTACCGGAAAAAGCCAACAGGATTTCCAAAGAGCAGGAAAAACCCCAAGAGAAAGTGAAAGGTTGAAAATTTTAGCAAGGTGTGGAGCAAGCACGTCCTTACAGTTTATTAAAACAGAGGCAGGAATGCCATCTGGACCAGGAGTAAAAGAACGTTTCAACCCAAATAACACCTGTACAACTGTTTCAGAGCTAACCGAAATATCGGAGAGATTAATTAAGTTCTCTGGCGTGTAGAGTAGCCCACCCTCAATAAGGTTAGGGTCACTAACCGGTGGCTCAAACATTTGGGAAAAATATGCAGAGAATATCTCACAGATCTCAACAGGCGTAGAGGCAGTTCGAGAATCAAGTACCATTTCATTAGGTAACGTATTGCACCCTCTTCGAATCCTAACAAATTGCCAGAAGGATGCTGGATCAGAACGGAAACGCGATTGCAGTCTACTCGAATAGGCCTCAAAACGAGCCCTGTTGTATAGTCGATGCGCAGAGGCAGCGTACTTAAATAAACGAAAGTTGAATGCAGATCGGTTCAGACGATACCTGCTAAGATATTTCATTCTATCCTTTTTGAGGTTGCGAAGAGTACGATTGGACCAGGAAGGGTTAGGAGGGGATCGAAAAATAGGTGTACATGAAAGGAGTGCAGAGGTTAACAAAGCATTAAACGATTGGACAGCCTCGTCGACCGATGTACATTGATAAAAAAAGACCAGTCGGAACGAGATAGAATACAATTAAGTTTACGATAGTCTGTGAGCCGAAAATTATAACGAACACTCAATGAATTAGGAGCAGAAGGTAATACATTCATAACCCTACTAACCCTAAATAAAGAAGACGGTAACGCAATTTCTAGAGCAGGATGATGGGCATCCTGGGGCAAGAGCAGTGACGAAGCAGGATACACAGAACAACAAGCAGCTGCAGCAGAGTTGGAGAGCACCAGGTCCAAATAATGATTTAAATGGTTATGCACCCCGTTCAGCTGATAGAGTTCATGCAGGTTTAACATATCCAAAAAGCAGGAACTGGATGTATTCGAAGAAATATGTGGCACATAATGTCTTATAGCTGAAGATGAATCTGGCCTTACTGCGGTAGAAAGCGACCACTCTAACGCAGGTTGATTGAAGTCACCCAGAAGGATAAGATGATCATTCGGTTTCATTTGCATGTATGCATCACTGATGAAAGCAGAAAGGGATTCCAAATAGTTGCGGTCGCTGCTCAAATACGGTGGCACATAAACAATCCCCACATACGAAACTTAGAAAAAGAAACACGTATACATAAAGCTTCAAGCGTGGGTTTTTTAATGTTAAGTGCCACAGAAGGATATCGAACGGAACATGCAAGTAGCACACCACCCCCACGCGAACGTTCGTTGTTTAACCTGCTTCGATCACAGCGGTATATGTTGTAGGCATCACTATCAAGGACCATGTTGGATGGAATCGATTCATTTAACCAGGTTTCAGTAAGGGCAAGCATTTCAAACCCTGATTCATTCGCAGAAAGGCGCAATTCATTGTATTTGGTGCGAAGGCCTCGAACATTTTGGTAATATATCACGAATGGGTCTAGTAATTGTGACCTATCCGTTTGGCAGACGGGCTGATCTGTGGTGAGCGGTTCTTGTTGCTGAGATTGGATTGTGATTGAAGCCCCACCCCCGGTGATAACTGAGGCGGTGTGGGAGGAAACTCCAGTTGAATAGCCTCTAGGATCTCGGTCATCTGGGATGGTGATAGAATCCCGCGCTGTGGGGGTGGCGATCGATGTTCCAAAAAATGATCCGGATGAGCGGTAGTTTTTGGCACAGTTGAAGAGCAATTTTCACTATTTGTACGATGCGAAATAAGCTCAGAAGGGTCAAATCGAGCCCTTTCATGTACACGTTGCTTTGGTAGGCCACGAGCAACAAACTCCCGAATAGTAAGTGAAACTGGCCAAATAGTAGACTGCAGCGCAAGCTCCTTAAGAGATTTAGGAACACTCACTTTGAACGATATGAAGGACATCGAGTCCAGGTTCACACCCTTTTTCGTGAGACGGTAAACATTAATATCGTCCGTTGGTAGCACAGCTTTAAGCCACACACGCATATCATCAGCGGAGACATGCGATTTGATGTTCGTGAAGTATAACCATACTTTCTCGGCTATGCCCGTGTTGGTGGTGTTTTGGTTCAAAACAGGATCAGAAGATGCTTGTGTATTTGTTCGATAGTTTCCAGCACTAACATCACTAGTCGGCTTAGTACGATGATTATAGTGGTTACAGTTGTCAGAATCTTCCACAGTGTTGGTATCGTTCGCAGCTTGGATATCATCAGTGAGCTCCGTTGAGTTAGTAAATGTACGGCGAGCGGAAGCTGTTTTAGTCGTTCTGGATGTATTTGTGGCATTGAGCGACGATACATTAGTGGATGTGTGCGTTCGCGATGCGTTGCTAACAGACGGCTTAGCTAATATGGGTGCTAGCGCTCGCTTTTCAACGAGAGCGAGGATCTCAGGAAGCTAATCGCTCTTGATAGCCGATCTAAGAGAAGAGAGAGATGAGTCAATTGTAGTGAGAATATCTGCTTTCACCAATTCGAGTAGGGCTGCTATCTCACTTGTGAAAAGTGAATTTGTGCCATTGCGAAACTCGTGACATGTTTTGCACAACCACAATAACTGATTATTACGCCCAAGCTCACGAGTAGAATCACGGGACAACCCCGTGCAATGGGACAACCCCGTGCACTAGCCAGTACGAACAACTCAGCAGCACCACTGTTGCAAATGTTGAAATTCCAGAAATAACACGGCAAAACAGCGTATTAAATCAGGAGCACGAGGAAGGCACATCCACTCAGTTTGCCAGTCAATCTCTCTCTGATTGACATCAGCGGACATCAGCTTATGGGACTTACCTTCGATCCCCAGAGACTCTATAGCAAAGTGTCTCTTTACGGCTTTGGCCAGAGCGTCGTCCCCGGATTCTTCGCAATCACATATGTGAAAACAATATTTGCTGTCACCCTTCGATGAAGAGGCGATTGAACAAGGACCATAAATCGTCCCGCCAAGTCTGGTTTTTAATGCTATAGGCTCGTCATTACTTCCCTCTTTAGTTCTTAACGGCGTTCCCTGGTTACTGTTATCCGTGCCGATGAGTATACGAAGCGCTTGGTTATAGTACGTGCTAAAAAGAACGCCCCATAGGTGACCATAATTCGCTATGAGCTGCTTGGCGGACACCCATTGTACAGGAAGGGACAAATTGCACAGAGTGTGAGCCTTCGGTATATCATATGTCACTGCCCCTTCGTGTATCCCGGAGATACGCAGTGATACTCTTAACGATCTTGTCTTATTCCTGGTTGTGTTTCCCTTCCATTTTAAACAAAGGGGACTGGGAGTGCCTTCAATATCAAGTTCCTCTATCAACGAATGATCAATAAACGTTGATGATGATCCGTTGTCTATAAACGCGAAAGTACGGATCGTTTTATTTGGGCCATAAAGAATAACCGGCAGATACTGGAAGAGTATACCATCGCTCGTACCACAATGCGTAAAGCAATGTGTTATATCTGGGCTTCACTTCTGGCAGCACTAGAGGTGTCATACGCTATTCCCCATACACACCGTGGTACGAACAAGTATCTTCTATACACACCGTGGTATGAATAGCTAGATTCTATATACACTGCGATCGCTTCCGCTACCGTTCTACGACACTTGAGGAAGAGAAGCCGAACTACAAGCACTACAGGACTACAACTATTTCAGATAGAGATAAAACATTTCCGTTGTACAATTTACTTCAGTACGGTTCCGCCCCATCTACAGCACAATGCCCTTGATTTAATGCGGTCGCTGGTATGGCCTCACCTGCTTCATTTAATAGGGGATGGTGCATTCCATCACACCCTTCTCTTCCACATTCCTTCTTATCACAGCAGCAATTTTTTTTTGGAATTTTAGACATTTTCGGCACAACTCTTGCCGCTTTACGAAAGCTCGCCTATCAGTAGAGGTTAGACCTAGGAAGCGAAAGCATTCACCAGGACTTCTGCATGAACCACGACACATTAAGCAAAGTCGTTCCGTTGCTACTGCAATCCTGACAGCTGGTATTTTCCTCACCTTTTCGATCATGCTGTCAACCATCAGTTCCCGCCTTCCAAATTTGGTCTCGAGTACACCTAACGTCTCCTCCAAGTTATTGGAGAGCAGCAGCAGGTCCTCCACAGCCTCCAGCGCAGGTGCACGTAGCGCCCTTTGTAACCGTAGCAAGATTTCCTCTTCAGTAAAGCCACATGCAGCGGAAGATCGCTTGAAGTGCGCGTATAAAAAAAGCTGCGCGTGCATCCTCAACACTTCTGGACCTACGCAAACAATAAGCGCAAATCTTCCGGTTTCCCAGGTTTGATCCGCTACAAGGGGAACCGAGCTTGCACACTCCCAGATATGTGCGAATTGTTTGCTACACGTTTTGAGGACACTTTTGTTTCTTAAAACATGCACCCCGAGGCTCTTCATGCTGCACTTACTAACACACCCGCAGATGCACTTCGTCCCATGCTTCCGGTCATTAATACCTCGTCAGTCACCCGCGCCATAGACCGCCTAAAGATGTCCTACACCGCCGGCCCTGATGGCATCCCGGCAGTGATACTGAAAAAGTGCACTGCGTCGATTGCTCCGATACTAGTAAAAATCTTCGAGGAATCACTACGTTCATGCACCTGTCTCCTGGAAGGTCTCATGGTTAACACTAGTGTTGGGAATTTCGTTGAAAGAAAGGAACGGAACGGAACTAGTTCATTTTTCAAAAAGAACGGAACGTGAACCTGGGGTGCAAAAGAACCGACCCAGAGCTTAGAAGCCAAACTGTCATCCGGAGGGGGGGGGGGGAGGGGGGGGGAATTTTGCTACTTGTTACAGGATATGAAAAGGCGTTTCTTCAATCTGAAATCATATCTGACACCAAATCTAGATGGGTTCAACCTATGCCCAGTAAGCTACCAGCTGTACCAGCTGTGCTATTATAAAGCATGCATTTATTATCTAGCATTTTTAAAACTTTTTAGATGCGACGACCATTTTCGGTCGAAGCCTTCCTGTACCACTAATAGGCTTGGCTATCAGTAACTTATTAAATGCCCATAGCAAGATAATCATCCCGGCGTATGGGGGTACGGTCCATTCGAGGCTTTTACCCATGTCGATGTTATTGAGTGGTACGAGTTGACGATTGTATCACGAGATTGACTAATTATTTGAATTTCCCTGTCTATTTAAAACAAATTGTTGTTTTTTTACACAAATCGTTTACAAGATCACGGCACTCACACGGTTGTCGAATGGAATAGAATGCTTCGAATCGAATGGCCAAATATTGGAATCATGCCGAGTGCCAAGATCAAGTGGATATCGTGGCATAAAAAATAAATACATTTTATTTTTCGTTGTTCATACTCGCATATTATAATACATCTTTTCCAACCCGTTCCGCCATATGAGTACAGATTTTAATTTTATAATAGTTATTTGTCTAGTTAAGACAAGCTAAATTATAACAAAAACTATAATAGATGTTACAAATTGCACGATAATACCAAATGCAACACCATTTTTGGTTTCGCTTATCACGATTTTTATAAACGATACGCGACGAAGTGCGATGAATATTTCTGTGAGCACAGGCAACACATACTGGCTACAGGCAACACATACTGTGTGTGAGAAAGAGTGAACAGTTATCTTGCATGCAGCAAGCAACAGCCGGACAAAGCCGGTTTTTTTAAAGAACGGAACGCACGAACGTTAGCACCAAAGTGGGTTTATTATACAGGTGGGCTTATCCCGAACAATTTGATAGCCGTGCTGTAGAAAAATGAAAACGAAATGACAGGAGGGGATTCGATCATTTGTTGATGTATGCGTGAGAATTCCAATGGCTGTTTTGGTTGATGTGTCGTAGTGTGGGTGAAAAACTACGTATCACAATCGAATCCCCTCCTGTCATTCGTTCGTCCAATATGGCCCTCCCGCCAAACCTATAAGCCCACCTAGTCCTTATACCCACTTTGGTTAGCACCTTGCTAACAATATTGAAGCGGCAAAGACCGGAACGAAACGGAGTGAACGAAAAGAACGAATTGATCGGAATGAACGGAAAGAACGGAATGAACGGAAAGAACGAAATGAACGGAACGGAATGAACGGAATGAACGGAACGGAACGATTTTGTATAAAGGATCGGAACGGAACGGCCTACATAAAGAACGGAACTTTTTTACTAGGTTCAGACTGGAACGGCCAACACTAGTTAACACCAATCCATAAGAAAGGCTGCAAGAATGAGGCTTCTAACTATCACGGCATTACATCGCTAGGGGCCATTGCAAAAGTGCTTGAGCTGCTTGTTTATGAACCGTTACTGGCCTCTGCCCGCAATTACATCAGCCCGAATCAGCACGGATTTGTCCCTAACAGATCAACAACCACAAACCTTATGCAATTCGTCAGTAGCTGCCATAAATCCATTGATGCTCGCCTTCAAGTAGATGTCATTTACACCGATTTAAAAGCCGCCTTCGATAGGATATCTCACGTCATATTACTAGCAAAACTCGACAGACTCGAGCTCCCAGATCCCCTAGTTGCTTGGCTGAGATCATACCTAATGGGCCGCACTCATTCCGTTAGGATGGGGCCCCATTTATCTAGATCCCTCCGTGCTTCTTCTGGTGTCCCTCAAGGCAGCAATCTGGGACCTTAACTATACCTAATGGGCC
>NC_064669.1:24515777-24518277 GCF_943734685.1 Anopheles coluzzii
CAGCGTAAACTGGCTTTCTTTCAAAGTGAGAGTACCGGCCGCCCTTCGTGACGCAGCACTCGCCCCATCGACCTGGCCTGTCGGTATTGGTGTACGTGAATTTGTACAATCCCGTCAACGAGAGCATGGACACTCATCATCACCAATCACCACCAAACACCGTTCTATCACACGCACACCTGTTGTCATCGATCGCCGATCGATGCCTCGCACACCAACATCCACTGTCTATCACGCACCGGTACACGCATCAACATCACAGGCTCAAACACTAACATCACCACAACTGTGAGAACACACGCTGAACGACACCACTCATGGTCCTAATTCAACACTCATTGACGGCCCGCTTATAATTCGCCGCACTTCCAACACCAACTTACAATAGACCACACTTGACCGTTTCTTTCACGAATAGATGAACCTCTGTTAAGTCTGTACAAACACCTACCTGTTTTGTTCCTGCTGCTAATGCGCTTCGTACTGCCCGTTCCACTGCCTCTGTTTTCTATCAAAACGTGCGGGGACTGCGCACGAAGGTCGATGAGCTTTGCCTGTCGGTGTTGGAATCCAATTTCGATGTAATAGTGCTTACGGAAACCTGGCTCGATCCTAGCCTACCTTCGGCTTTGCTGTTTGACGATAGCTTCCGAGTCTACCGATGCGATCGTAGTGTTGACAACAGTACATGTTCTCGCGGTGGAGGTGTGTTGATTGCATGCTCTCAGTCTCTGACGTCACAGGAACACATAACGGTGCATCCATCCCTTGAGCTTGTGTGCGTTGTAATACAACTAGGCAATTCCCGACTATTCATCATTGCTGCCTAGACTTGCCGCAAATGCTGCCACACTCCGTGAAATCGAAAACTGCATTTGCTCATTATGCTCATTATGCATCCCGGAGACGGAATCCTCCTGTCAGGAGACTTCAACCAACCTCTCGTCTCCTGGTCAGCCGCTCAGCATGATCCGGATTTGCCATTTCTGCATTATGAGTCACGTACGCGATCGGCTCTCTCCGCTCTGTTTATGGACGAGATGCATCATAGCGGACTTTTCCAGATCAATGGTCATCTTCACACCAGCGGACGCGTCTTAGACCTGGTGTTTGTAAATAATGCTGTTGCTTCTGTTTGCCTTCCGCTTGAACTTTGCCTCACCCCGCTGTTAGCAATTGACACCTATCACCCTGCGCTTGAGTTGGCCATCCCGCTACCAAAAGAGGAATCAGCCGTTCCTGCGCTAACACCACGCCTTGACTACGCGCGGACGGACTTTAACAGGCTCCTGCCGATGATCGCCTCGTTCGCGAATGTCTTCGAATTCCCGTTACGCCACTCTTGACCTCGCTGTGAAAGATTTTGAGCGGTTCATGTTGCAAACCCTGAATGAATGCACGCCGGTGAAACGACCTAAACGAGGCCCCCTTTGGGGTGACAGAACGCTGCGCAAGCTCAAAACGGCTAAAGCTGCCGCGTATCGCGATTATTTGTCGCGTAGGTGTCCCGCTGCATTGCGCAACTATAATACTGCACACTCTCTCTATCGACGCTATAACAGGTTCCGCTACCTGGGGCACGTACGGCGTACGGTTTTGCGCTGCCGCGGTAATTCACATGTACTGTGGAACTTCGAACATGTTGGTTCAACGCTGTATCTCTGAGACCAATGTTTAAGAATGTTGACACCCGACTTGGACCACCATTTTGTACGTCGGTTGACTCAAGATGGTGTCATCTGGGATGATGATTTTCGCGATCCTTTGTAAAGGAGTTTTTCACCGCACGCCGCCACGCCACGTATTCTTGTTCCTGCGCCGCTCGTTGGTCATACATCCACGTCGGTTCGTAGTGCGGGGAATACTCCCACGGCTTTCCGTTGATGTAAAGGGGGGATGACTGGATCGAGGGTAGCCGATGCCGCCGCCATCGCGTTGCGTCCCAGTCGCCATACTGAAACGGTCCGTATCAGCCAGCCATGGTACTGCCTTCTCCGCCTGGTTCGGTATGCACGCATCCTGTAGAGCAAATTTCCGCGTGATTTCGAGCTCACGCTCCTCGAATTCAAGCTCTTTATCTCTGTTTCAAACTGGAGCCGGTCGAGCTTAAGCCTTTTCATACGCACCGCCAGCTCGCGAGAAGCTACGATATCTGGGGTCGATGACGCGCCCACCTTTACCGGTGCAGCGTTCTTTGTCTCGCTGCTTCGTACTATCGAGCTCGTCGACGGTCCAGCCTGAGGCTGCTGCTGGTAAATGATCTGCTCGTGGTGGTCTTCTACTGGCGAACTGTCGCTCATCGACGGTCCAGCAAAAGACTCCTGCTGGTCAACGATCCGCTCGCGGGAGTCTTCTACTGCCGACCTGTCGCTTAACATTTTCACTTTGCACTGATTTAATGTTCGCGTCACTTCCGCACCGTCTTACGTCACGCTCCGGAGATTAACTTAACGTTCCCTAATTATACTTCACTCCCGAGACTAACACAATGTTTCGCGGT
>NC_064669.1:24520777-24598277 GCF_943734685.1 Anopheles coluzzii
GCCACTGGATGCTGCCGACTGTATCGTCGGCTGTGCGTACTGTGAGGCTACTTTTCACCGCGGTTGTTGCAGGCTGCCTTCCGAGCTGATTGATGCGGTCCTGACCCACATCGATCTGCACTGGAGCTGCACTGGGTGCACCAATATCCTGAAAAATCCGCGCTGCCGATCCATCAAAGAGATCGGGGCTTAGGTCGGTTTTCAAGCTGCTCTCACCTCAACTGTTGCGGCCGTGGGGAAGCTTATTGAACCGATTATTGCCGAGGTGCGCAGCGGATTTACTCTACTGCAAAATGCACCCATATCTCAGCTTTGCAATACCGATCCTCGGCCCGCTGCGGGTAGAAAGCGGCGGCGTATCATCGAGGATTCTATGTCCCCCGATGTCAACAAAAACGTAAACATTCGTCAAAATAACATTTATGCAGCGTCATCGCCAAGCGCGTACACTAACACTACAGTCGGCATCCCACCCCCGTCTACGCTACCGGATGAACTTATGGGAACCGATTCGCTATCGTCACCGCTTCGAGCAGTGTTTCCCCAGCCGGCCACAGACAGAATATGGATCCGACTATCTCGCTGAGGAAGGGAGTCAGTGTTGACAGCGTAAACTGGCTTTCTTTCAAAGTGAGAGTACCGGCCGCCCTTCGTGATGCAGCACTCGCCCCATCGACCTGGCCTGTCGGTATTGGTGTACGTGAATTTGTACAATCCCGTCAACGAGAGCATGGACACTCATCATCACCAAACACCGTTCTATCACACGCACACCTGTTGTCATCGATCGCCGATCGATGCCTCGCACACCAACATCCACTGTCTATCACGCACCGGTACACGCATCAACATCACAGGCTCAAACACTAACATCACCACAACTGTGAGAACACACGCTGAACGACACCACTCATGGTCCTAATTCAACACTCATTGACGGCCCGCTTATAATTCGCCGCACTTCCAACACCAACTTACAATAGACCACACTTGACCGTTTCTTTCACGAATAGATGAACCTCTGTTAAGTCTGTACAAACACCTACCTGTTTTGTTCCTGCTGCTAATGCGCTTCGTACTGCCCGTTCCACTGCCTCTGTTTTCTATCAAAACGTGCGGGGACTGCGCACGAAGGTCGATGAGCTTTGCCTGTCGGTGTTGGAATCCAATTTCGATGTAATAGTGCTTACGGAAACCTGGCTCGATCCTAGCCTACCTTCGGCTTTGCTGTTTGACGATAGCTTCCGAGTCTACCGATGCGATCGTAGTGTTGACAACAGTACATGTTCTCGCGGTGGAGGTGTGTTGATTGCATGCTCTCAGTCTCTGACGTCACAGGAACACATAACGGTGCATCCATCCCTTGAGCTTGTGTGCGTTGTAATACAACTAGGCAATTCCCGACTATTCATCATTGCTGCCTAGACTTGCCGCAAATGCTGCCACACTCCGTGAAATCGAAAACTGCATTTGCTCATTATGCTCATTATGCATCCCGGAGACGGAATCCTCCTGTCAGGAGACTTCAACCAACCTCTCGTCTCCTGGTCAGCCGCTCAGCATGATCCGGATTTGCCATTTCTGCATTATGAGTCACGTACGCGATCGGCTCTCTCCGCTCTGTTTATGGACGAGATGCATCATAGCGGACTTTTCCAGATCAATGGTCATCTTCACACCAGCGGACGCGTCTTAGACCTGGTGTTTGTAAATAATGCTGTTGCTTCTGTTTGCCTTCCGCTTGAACTTTGCCTCACCCCGCTGTTAGCAATTGACACCTATCACCCTGCGCTTGAGTTGGCCATCCCGCTACCAAAAGAGGAATCAGCCGTTCCTGCGCTAACACCACGCCTTGACTACGCGCGGACGGACTTTAACAGGCTCCTGCCGATGATCGCCTCGTTCGCGAATGTCTTCGAATTCCCGTTACGCCACTCTTGACCTCGCTGTGAAAGATTTTGAGCGGTTCATGTTGCAAACCCTGAATGAATGCACGCCGGTGAAACGACCTAAACGAGGCCCCCTTTGGGGTGACAGAACGCTGCGCAAGCTCAAAACGGCTAAAGCTGCCGCGTATCGCGATTATTTGTCGCGTAGGTGTCCCGCTGCATTGCGCAACTATAATACTGCACACTCTCTCTATCGACGCTATAACAGGTTCCGCTACCTGGGGCACGTACGGCGTACGGTTTTGCGCTGCCGCGGTAATTCACATGTACTGTGGAACTTCGAAAACAATCGTCGGAAATCCTCTGGTTTTCCTAGCTCCGTCAGTTACAACGGGCGCAACGGCAACAATCCGTCTGCTGTATGTGATATTTTTGCCTCGCGCTTTGCCGCCACCTTCCTTCCAGCGGTAACTGATGAGAGGCAAATAGCCGACACATTATCAAACATACCGGTGGATGCTATGGCCCCAAACTTGCTGATCATCGATGAGTATTTAGTCTCGAAAGCGATTGACAGGCTGAAACCTTTGTTTGCTCCAGGGCCTGACGGGATCCCGGCTTCCACGCTTAAGCGTTGTGGTACCACCATCGCGCCTATTCTGGCCTCGATTTTTCGCGACTCGCTGCGTTCGGGCATCTATCCTGCCTGCTGGAAAACTTCGTGGCTTGTTTCAGTGCACAAAAAGGGGGGCAAATCAAATGCATGTAATTACCGTGGCATTACATCGCTTTGTGACTGCGTTAAGGTCTTCGAACTCCTGGTGTACGAACCTCTCCTCGCGGCTGCCTCGAACTACATTAGCGCAGTTCAACATGGATTTGTCCCTCAGCGTTCAACCACCACCAACCTGGTTGAGTTCGATAGCCTCTGCCACAGGACCATCGATGCCGGCTCGCAGATCGACGCAGTCTACACGGACATCAAGGCTGCCTTCGATAGCGTTCCGCACGCCTTGCTGCTCGCAAAGCTCGAAACGCTTGGCCTGCCTGTGCAGCTGCTGCCCTGGATGCGTTCCTATCTTGCTGGTCGCACATACTGCGTGAAGATGGGACCCCATACGTCGCGCCGTATCGATCCTTCTTCGGGGGTGCCCCAGGGGAGTAACCTTGGACCGCTGCTATTTTTCATTTTCCTAAATGACGTAACACGGTTGCTTCCTGCTGATAGCCACCTACTGTATGCAGACGACGCGAAGCTGTTCCTGCCTATCCGTGACCGATCAGACCAACTCCGCCTTCAGGCCACTCTAAGTGCCTTCCAGTCATGGTACTCTTTGAATGGTCTTGAATTGTGCGTCGAGAAGTGTGTTGTCGTTACGTTTGCGAGAAAGCGGTGCCCCTTAGTGTATGACTATGCGTTAAATGGATCTACCATTGGGCGCAAAAGCTGTGTCACGGATCTAGGAGTGCTCCTTGACGAAAAGTTGAGCTTCCACGACCAGCTAGAGCACGTTCACTAAGGGTAACCAATTGATTGGCTTACCAATATAAATAGCACGAGACATCACTGACCCGGTCTGCATTACGCCTGAAATGACGATAGCAGAACTGACTTCACGTTCATGTGTTGTAAATGCGTCCAAAAATAACAATATATTAATGTTCTGTTCGTTATCTAATGTATATTGTAAACAAATTTTGACTCGAAAGAGCTTCATAGTCCATCGAATAATAAACATTAGACTAAACAAAACTAAACAGAACTCTTAACGGAAGAATCTTTACAATTAATTTTAATTATAGTAATTTAATAATATGAATTAGAATCTTGCTTAAATGATACAATAATTTTAGAAAAACAACAATATAACCAATCGCATTGTTTAATATCATTAACCAGTTGTAAAACTTCGAGGCATGTACAAAACCTTTTTTGGCTCGATCTGACGATTGATCGAGTCTGTTGCCAACGCGTTGGCAGTACCACCGTTTATAGACGAGGAAAAAAGAACTTCTGACACTGACACACCGATCTTTTCAGTTTGATATCTTAATAGCATTTTTGGCGTTTTAACAATTCAAACAATCCTTATTATCTATTTTACATTCTAGGTTAACCCGATTTTCCAGGGTACGCTTTTCTTTTTTCTTTTGCCTAGATCACGTGTTTCGTTCTTTTTCCGCGAGGACTGAGGATGTAAATGTCCGCCCGCCTTATCCTTCGATTCGCAAGGAGTTTTTTACCGCAATCCCTTTCGCCTCGCTTGGTCTGTTTTATTGTTTTACCCTATCTAATGTTAATCTAATGTCTAATGGTGCCATGTGCGGGTGGGCTGTATATGTTATTCGCCGTGAATGGATGCATGGATCGCTCTCTTATCCAGCCTGTTGTTTTATTGCACCTAGTTGTGCGTATGTAGAACGTGTTATGCATATTTCGCATCCTTGAAAAGAATATTGTTTATTTAGGATAGCAATTATAATCCCTAAGTATGATATTTTGCTAGTCTGAACTGTTGATTATTCTGTGCTATCCTGTTGCAAGGTTGTTTCAGCTGAATTTGTTAGAAATCTGAGCTTATTTATGATACGCTTTTTCGTACAGCATTTCCTGTCTATGTTTTGACACTTTGAGTAAATACAAAAAGACGGCTTGCAAAGTATGTTGATTTTTACGAATTCTAGTCTTATCTTTCTTAACGTTTCTTTCTACCTTACAGTCGTAAATGACCGTTGAGTTTGAAAATGTGATCGTCGTGGCGAAAAAAAAGATAAATTGATTTATATGATAATCATAAAACTTAAGGGTGTTTCGTTTGCAACAGTTAAAAATAAGAAGAAAATGTTATTTATGGCTACTTCGAGAATTGCTCGTTAAAGAAAATCATTTGAATTTGAATTTGAATATCCCCATTGGCGGTTAAAGATTTTTAAAAAATGTTCGTTAAAAATGATTGATTAAATTTAAATTGTCGCTTTCTCAACTCCAGTTATTTTGTTTCTTAACTTATTAAAACTGGCCCACAACCCTCGATCATTTAGAAAGCAGCTAGTCTAAAGCAGTTGTCTCCAACCTGTGGTCCGCGTACCACTTATGACAAACATACTACAATGCAGAGTATTTCAAGTCACTTTCAAATGGAAACATTAGTTTTCCCTGCGCGTAAGAAGTTAGCCCAATTCGCTCTGATATTTCGTTTTCATCATAGTAATGTAACAATGTTCTACAACGTTCAACAATATTTTTGCTACACGCACCCCCGTGCTCCTCACCTAACATGCCTTTCTCGAAACATCCTTGGCTTTTGATTTTTATGTTTTATAAGTTCTTGCGTGCTGCTGTTCACATTTATAGACATGTTTCTCCCTTTTCCGTGGACATGTAAATGTGTTGATTTGTGTATGGCATTGGTGTGTATTCGGTTAAGAAAAAACTGTAATTACAGCTCTAAAAAAGCTGAACAAAGCTTCGATAGCTTGTAAACCGATACATGTAAAAATAAATAAATAAACCAAATAAATAAATAATCGTGCATGGGAATTGACCACGATGTCGCCCTATTGTTATCAAGGACACAGTTTAATGTGTATTAAGCCGCGTAACTGCATGCCTGATTTTTTTCCAATGCATGTGATTGAGCGTCCGGCGCGACTTAAAAAAATATTTTTACATAGATGCTTTTTGTTCAAACATTTCTGCAGACTATAACAATATGTTAGTCATAGCTGTTAATCGCTTGTTTCAAAAATTATATAAATCGTCCAGGTGCTAATCTCGGTACGACCAAAACATTTTTATTTGTTTTCCTAAGATTGGAGTGTTTATTTCACACGACTCAACATATGGTGTTGAAGTAATGGAATTAAAAAACAATCCTATCGCATTAATAATTTGATGAATGACAGAAATTTTATTATTTAAATTCCTTGTGTCATAACTTCATTCCTCAATTTTTACGTCCCATTGTTCCTTGTTTCGTGCCATTATTTTGTACATGTCTCGTTTAACACTTGGTACATGTTTCATGCACCAATGCACAGTGGGCAACGGCCATACAAACGCCGGGATGAAAATCAATTCCTCGTGCTATTGCAGTTTTTCTTCATTCAATACCAATTTTTTTACTATACAGGGCAGTCCTATACTAAAATTGTCAAGACAGCGAATAAACCCTAATAATTATCGCTTACAACATTGCATTATAGCGTAGTACTTAACAGCATCAACAATTATTGTTAAGAAACTAAACAAAGGCGGAGTAAGTTACTTACTGTTGTGTTCGGATTTGCTAATATGACGCCTACACAATTAATTTAATTAAAACATATATTAACAAATATAATTATCTATCACGACACACGTCTGCTCCCAAGCCTGAATCAAGAGAGACCGATCTGTCCATCTCCCAAGCCCTGCACGGCTCCCCGTATTTCAATCGTAATCAAATCGCTCCCATTACTAGAATTACACCTACTTAGCCGCCTTCCTAGCATCATGGTCCGACACAGGTCATGAGCCAAGGGAGTCCAACACGCAGCCACAACACTTACTAAAAACGATTTTTGAAGTATTACGCGCTAAAAAAGCCGAGTTTTTCATGGTTAGTTTTGAAAAGAGCTTATTCCTATCTTACGACCTTTTTAAACTGTTTTGTCTCTGATCAGCTTTGTTTCTTATGCCTGTGAAGCGTTCCGCTCACGCTATAAAGCGCAACGCTAGGATAAGACAAAGCGGCGCGTTAGTGATCGCTCGGAGGACAACGCTAAGATCGACAAAAAATTGTCAAAAATAGAGCAATTGAGAAGAAGCAGAAGAAGGGGTGGTCGTCCGGTCATTCCTCCTCGGGAGAGAGGTCAAGTGGTGACAAACTGGGAATGCGAAGAGGATTAACTCGGTAGATGGGAAGCTAGAAGGTGCAATAAATTGGCTATTAACACGGTGTAAAGATTAAAATCGAGCATCTTTTATTAAAATAAAGTGTAGTTTAGTTCAGGTTTAGTTTTGTTTCACCCGTTTATGACACGTAGTTGCATACTGGTGGTGTATGGCCCATACAACAACACATGTCAAAATCTGTTGCGCTTTTTTTAAGAAAAAGTTCAATAATTTTCAGGGTCGCGAATGCTAATTTCAGCTAATTTCAACGTTAAAACGTTGGAAAAATGTTGATATTTCCTATGATATACGACTCATGAGTGAAATCGAGTCGAATCATAAAAAAAAAAATTCACGCTCCAAATTGAAAATATCCAATAATTCTGCAGGGATGTTTGGTTTTCAATCATTTATGAACTTTAAAAACAAGTTTTGTAGAAGTTTAAAACACGCGCCATAAACGATTGTAGAAGTTTATGGCGACGATGCTTTAGCAAAAACACGGTGTTTTGAATGGTTTCAACGCTTCAAAAGTGGCGATATTGACATCAAAGACAAAGAACGCCCAGGACCAAAAAAGTTTGAAGACGAAGAATTAGAGACGCTTCTCGATGAGGATTCGTGTCAAACACAAGACGAACTTGGTAAATCGTTGGTAGTGACTCAGCAAGCCATTTCGAAACGTTTGAAAGTCGCCAAATACATTCAGAAGGAAGATAATTGGGTCCCCTATGAATTCTAGCCGAGAGACGTTGAACGGCGCTTCTGTATGTCTGAAATGCTGTTTGAGCGCCATAAGAAGAAATCATTTTTGCGTCGGATCGGAGATGAAAAATGGATCCATTGTGATAATCCCAAGCGCAAAAAGTCATACGTGAAGCCCGGCCAACCAGCCAAATCAACGGCGAAGCCAAATATCCATGGCGCCAAGGTTATGCTATGTATTTGGTGGGATCAGAAGGGGCCGTTACATTATCAGTTGTTGAAATCGGGTCAGACGATCACAGGTGATCTGTACCGAACACAATTTATACGTTTGAAGCATGCCATCATCGCAAAACGCCCGGAATCTGCGACCAGACACGAGGCTATAATTTTTCATCACGACAAGATCCGCATGTTGCAAGACCCGTGAAAAACTAATAGGCATCCGAAATTGGATAGATTCGTTTTTGGCCGGCAAGCCGGCGTAATTTGTTTGGGATGGAATTCATAAATTTCCTGATGGGAAAATGTTATAGCTTCTGACGGGCAATACTTTGAATAAAATATATTGTAAGATTTTTCCACAATAAAGCATAAAATTTCGCTAAAAACTTCCGGTTTTGAAGTTGTACACCCAATATGTGGACGATTTTGTTTCCGGAGCTGATTCAATTACTGATGTACAACAATTGTACACTGAAGTGGTGTTCAAACGATCCTAAAGCGCTGATTGAAATCGGCAACATAAAAAATGTCACAATGCCTGCAGACGACGTCAATGGACATGTGACTACCCTGGGACTTATTTGGCGACCCCGTGCGAACACTTTTAGCAAAAAGGTGAACATTCCTCAAACCATTCATCACCTGTCAAAACGATTCGTTCTTTTTTCAATGCTAAAAGTTATGACCCATTAGGCCTCATTGATCCTGTAAAGGTATTGGCGAAACAAATTATGCAGCAGTTTTAGGAGCTAAAGAAAACAGCTGGGAAGAACTGTTATTGGGATGATGAACTTCCGTCGGATCTACAACAAGCTTGGGTTCACTTTCAACAACATCTTGAACCTCTTCGTTACCTTCAGATTCCTCGAGCAGCTGTCCATACATCCATTCATAATGTGCAATTACATGTTTTTTGTGACCCTGCAGAAAAGGAATATGGCGCCTGTTGTTACTTCCGTAACGACAACGATGAAGAAAATATCACTTCACAACTATTGACTTCTAAGTCAAAAATAGCTCCACTTAGCCACAAACTAACTATAGCCCAACTAGAGCTGTGCGCAGCAAAGTTAGGCATCGATCTATTTGCGAAAGTAAAAGAAGCAATTCCAACATTTTCGAATTTTTATTTTTGGACCGATTCAATGATCGTTTATCACTGGCTACAATCTCCACAGAGCTGGAAAACTTGTGTCGTAAATCGTGTCTCTCACATACAAAGAGTGACCAAAGGATTTTCCTGGCGACACATTACAGGATGCGACAATCCGGCAGAGAGGTCCTTTCCGTTTTAAGTTCGTAGGCTGAAATTTCAGCCTGTCAGCTGTTTGCATTGTATAGAAGTTTTTGAACAGCTATCTAAGTGGGTATAACATACAGGTGGGCTTATCCCAAGGTGTATGAATTTAGAAGGCTGATTTTTATCGCTTCTGCTTCTGAATGAAGATTTTAAGAGTGTTTTATATATTCGTCAAGCCTCCAGAGAGCATGTTTAAACAAAAATTTTCACCCATCCCATCAAAAAGTGATATTCAAATTTGGTTATACAAAACATGCTATGAGACCACCTGGACTACATACACTTTGATGTTGGATTCCATCACCAGATCTCTTTAATTTACCTTGGGATAAATGTAAAGACCACCATGGTTTGCCATTTTTCGAGCAGGTACTCGAATCTAATTCTAGCTTTGAGGCTAGAATAATCTAGACTGAAAATTGCAGGCTAGTTTTATGCGTGGTTTTGTATGGAGTGTTTATATGATTTCAGCGTCTGTCAAATTCTATACAAAAAACTAACTAGAATCGTGAAGGGCCCCAGATTCAGTTTCTCGCGGTTGCTTTGGTTCTGAATTAATCAACGACACAAAATGGTGGCAGTGTCCAACCTGGCTACCATGCTCAGACAATTTTTGGCCATTAATTCCTACGGTACAAGAACGTCGATGCTGAACAACAAAGACGATTGCAACCCGTACTAGCTCACGTAACAGTTGAGCCACCAGTGCATCAATTATTCGGTAAATACTCATCTTTATTTACCCTTAGACGCATGATTGGCTACTGGATTCAGTATTACAACATACTTCGCAAGCAAATTCCTCCCAGCAAGCTTCTATCAGTGCGAAGTATGATAGAAGCTGATTTATATTTATGTCGTCTAGCACAAGAAACCAACTTCAAGGCAGAACTGAAAGCATTGAAGGCAGGACACGCAGTACCGTCATCGTCCTGCATGAAATGGTTTAATCCTATCATATCTCCAATTGGCTCAACCACTGGTAGCTTATCCAACAACATCTTCAGCGGTTTTGGAAACGTTGGCACACCGAATACTTGCAGCAATTACAAACGCGAAGCAAGTGGTTCGTTAAGGAGAATGATGCAATAAGGGTAGGGCAGTTAGTTATTGTTCATGAAGACAATGTTCCACCTTCTAGATGGCCGCTCGCTAGGATTACTGAAATTCATCCAGGAAACGATGGTGTCGCTCGTGTAGTTACAATCCAGACTAGCAAGGAAAAAGAACTGACTAGACCCATAACCAAAATATGTCTGATTCCTGAATTAGACCATATAGATCCAATCGATAGTAAAATTTAGCAATTTTAGGTGGCAGGATGTTGGATTTATAACAAATATCCGCCTGCAGATATGCAATCAGCAGGACTACTAATCAATATGAAGATTAACATCATGGTAGATTATCACTGTTCCTTCGATAAGGAGCCATGATGTAAATGTAACCGTGAAACCTAATGTAACAATCGTTAGAAGCGCATGCCTGTGTTTAGGTCCTATGACCGCAGAATTAATCCAAATGAGATTCGAGAGAAAAAGCGAATTGTTCGGAGTCGAAATTATTTTCACATCCTCAACTCGACAAAGCCCTAGAACCCTTCGGTAGTCCTTGGCGGGTAGCTACAGCTGGACACTCTTGGGCGCTCTCTGGCGCAGTTGGTCAATTTGTTCACTCCTCCCTTGGCTCCTCCTCACCCTCTCACCGTGACTCGATCAGTTCGGCATAGTCCAACGATCAGTAGTTTCCTTTCTTTTTCCCACCTTCGACCTGATCAGTTCGGCATAGTCCAACGATCAGTTGCTTCCTCCCTCTCCCTCGACCTAGGTAGTTCGGCACGTCCAACAACCAGTCAGGTTCTATTACTTCCCTTTCCTGTGGCAATTCCAGTCAAATTTTTTTACCGGATTGTTCCTCCTTCCCCTTCCTCCATCCTTGGCCAAGTCGCGGTGGTAGTTTCATCTCCTGCCGCCCCCTCTCCCACCAAGTGCAGTGTTTAATAAACCTTTACAGGGTTTAACACTTTATCTCAAGACCGCGGGACCCCTTCCCGAATCTGTCTTAGCCAAAGCCAAGACTGCGGTATGATGCTTGAAAACGTTGATGATGAATTTATCGGATGGAATGCTGAATCTGCGGCACATTTCTCGAACACACTGTTCCACGCCGAGGACATGCGGTCAAATATGTTTTACACGTAAAACCTTTGTGTACATCAGTGTATTGGAAACATCCTATTATTCTTTTGGTGTTTTTACCAAAAAATATTATTTAAACAGTTCAAAATACTTTCTTAACACTTGTAAATATTTTAATAAAACAAATATGCATTCACTCATTTTATTAACTTGTCTTTTTTGGTAAAAACGTACTGTAATATCAGTACAGTGCCTTGGAGTTTATTAAAAACAAAAGAACATTAAGTGCAGTGAACAAAAAAAGCTACAGATTTCACAACATAAAATTGCAACACCACGATCATAATTAACCAGCCGTGATAGAGCCACATCATCACAACCTCATCACCATCATCAGAATCATCCCGAGCAGCAACAGCAGCACGAAAAGATGCAGAAACCAGCTAGAGTACAGAGCAACTAAGGCATCAAGAAGAATCACCAAGCATCGCGCGGCGGTTACAAGCGAGCACTGCAATACGTTCGGTGGATGTTCGACGCGGAAGAGAAGGCAACTCTCATGAAAATTCTGACGTCAACATAAAATGTGATATTCTGCAAAAGGGCTACAACAGGGAGTATTAGACACCACGGTAGCCACAATAGAAATTGTGAAGGCTTTCGCAATAAAAAAATAGATTACTGAAAAGAAAAACGTTGACAATTTCTTTTTTTCATGGCATCTTTGATAGCAGAACAAATTTCAAATCTCGATACATTCAAAGACCGACTAAAAGATATCACAAAAACTTTTAGGACGTGTCAGCTAAAAATTATAAAAAAGCAAATTAGCGACGGGTAGTGGTGGGTAACGATTCGTCCATGAGGATCACTAACCTGCCGGGAAGTATGTTGCTGTTGTTGCTGCCACCATTTGCATAACTTTTTGGCATTTCTTGTAGATACTCAGTGGCCCAATGCTTCCAAAAACGCTGAACCAAAAGCTGCCACTTCTGAAGATCGTCTAGCGTGCAGAATTTCAGCTGGGTGTAGTCCGGTTCAGGCACGGCGAACATCGATGTGCCAATAAGGAAGTGTGCCGGTGTGAGTGCAGCTAGCTCGTTAGGATCGTCGGACAAAGGCAACAGCGGACGGGAATTCATCGCTGCTTCGATTTGGTGGAGCACAGTGCAGTAGCCTTCGTACGACAGCCGCGTATTGCTCAGGTGACGATAGAGGTGTCGCTTCGCCGTCTTTACTGCTGCTTCCCATAATCCGCCGAAGTGTGGAGCCTTTGGTGGGTTGAAATGCCAAGTGATTCTCCGGTCAGCGCATCTGGTAGCCACGGTGTTGCGGTGTTGTTCGTCGTTGAACAGCTCAAAAAGCTCCTTCAGTTCACGTTCTGCGCCTTCGAAGTTTTTCCCATTATCAGAATGGATGTGGGCTGGCAATCCGCGTCGTGATGTGAATCGGCGTAGCGCTGCTAAGAATCCCGCCGTTGTGAGGTCTCCTACGAGTTACAAATGCACAGCTTTCGTAGCGAAACACACGAAAACGCACAGATAGCTCTTAGTAGCTGCTGCCTTCCGGTGCGCTGGCTTTAAATAGAATGGACCGGCGTAGTCCACTCCGGTTACAGAAAACGGTCGGCTCGGTGTGATGCGGGATGGTGGAAGCTGGCCAACCGGCTGCCGTGCGAGTGCGGGATCTTGCCGAACACAGCGGAAGCAGTTCCTTGAGATGGTTTTCACCAAGCGACGTCCGTCCAGTGGCCAATACAGCTCTCTAATGCGAGATAGCAATAGCCTTCCACTAGTATGTTTCAGCTCTTCGTGGTAATCTTCCGCAAGCAGACGGGTGAATTTGTGGTTCTTCGGTAGAACAGCTGGATGCTTGGACTGATACGGTAGTTGCGACAAGTTCAATCGTCCTCCCACCCGTATTACTTCCTCTGTATCCAGGAATGGGGTAAGTTTTCGTAAAGGTGATTGTTTCATCAATGCTTCTCCCTTTTTTAGCTGCTTGATTTCCGCGGAAAATGCATCATGCTGGGCTATTATGCAAAGCACAGTTTTTGCAGCATCCACGTACTCGGGCGTGATCGTCTTAGATGCATTGGTGTGCGGTATCGGTCGCTGGGATCGCGCCTTCTGCTTGGTGTTGCGCACAAACCGTATGCAGTATGCAATGATGCGCACCATTCTGGTGAAGGATGAATGCCAAACCATGGATGAGTTGGTGTACAAACTAAAGCGGCACTCACCTGGCGTGTTTCTAGGTCCGCCTCATCGCTTGGTTCTGGATCTGAGCTGGGCCAATGGGACGAAGGTTGCACAAGCCAATCTGGACCGTTATTCCAAAGCTGATTCTGCGTGAAGTGTGCTGCCGACATGCCTCGGGAAACCAAGTCAGCAGGATTGGATGTGCCAGGAACGTGCCTCCATTGCCTTGGATGAGAGTAGTGTTGCACCTCAGCTACTCGATTTGCCACGAACGTCTTCCAGGAGTTGGGAGGTGACGCAATCCATTTTAGCGTCAATGTTGAGTCGGACCAGAAAAACGATTCGGCGCACACGATCTGCATTGCCTCCTTGACGCGATGATGCAGATGGGCGCCCAGGACAGTTGCGCTTAGTTCAAACCTCGGCAACGTGACGCGCTTCAGTGGTGCCACTCGAGACTTCGGAGCTAATAGGCTGATGCGGACTTCTCCCGCCGCGTTTTCACAACGAGCGTAGACACATGCTCCGTAGGCGGCCTCCGAAGCATCGGTAAATGTGTGAAATTCTACTGTTGCATCTGGTAAGAGAGCGTAACGGTTAGTCCTGTACTCGGATAACGTTTTCCAGTCGCTCTGAATCGCCTTCCATTTTTTACAGATGTGATTAGGAACAGGTTCATCCCAGCCGGATTTGAGTAGCCATAGCTCCTGCATCAGCATCTTAGTACGCACGATCATCGGTGCTATCAATCCGAGCGGATCGTACATTTTGGCAATGCTCGACAAAATAGATCGCTTGGTGGACGTGGCTTCATCAGCCTCAGTGTTGGATTCAAAACACAGCTCATCCGATTCAGGCTTCCACGAGATGCCGAGTGCTTTGATCGTCTCGTTGGGTAATGAGGGATGAGTATGTGCCGATATACTCGGTGCTTAAGCCGGAGAGCACGCTCAGATTGTTTGAGGTCCACTTGCGCAACTCAAACCCACCTTTGGCAAGTAGCGCTGATAACTCCATACGCAGCTGAACAGCTTCGCGAACGTTATTGGCACCACCAATGAAGTCGTCCACGTAAAAGTTTCGTTTCAGGGCTGCACGTGCAAGCGCATACTCAGTCCCTTCACCATCTGCTAGTTGGATAAGTGTGCGTGTAGCCAGAAACGAGAAAGGTGCTAGTCCGTATGTAACGGTGTTGAGCTCATATACTTGGATCGGAGCTTGTGGCGAAAATCGAAAAAATATGCGCACCAATCGACGATCATCAGAATGCAGCAATATTTGTCGGTACATTTTAGCTATATCTCCCACAAGTGCTATTTGGTAGGTGCGGAATCGCAACACAATATCAAGCAGCTCGTCCTGCACGATTGGACCAACACATAGAATGTCATTCAAGGAATAACCGGTGCTTGTTTTTGCAGATCCGTCGAACGCGACCCTTACTTTCGTGGTGGTACTGGAGGCTTTAAATACGGGATGGTACGGTAGGTAGTACGCCCGTTCATCCCCACTATTTTGGTCATGAGCGACATGTGCCCCAGCTCCAAATACTCCTTCATGAAGGCATGATAGTCTTCCTTGAGCTGTGGGTTGCGTTCTAGCCTCCTCTCCAGCAGCTCGAAGCGTCTCAAAGCGGTAGTTTTAGACAGGCCAAGCTTTTCCGTGAAGTCGGTCTGTTTGGGCAATCGTACAATATAGCGACCCGACTCGTCGCGCTGAGTGGTTTCTTTATACAATGTTTCGCATCGCCGCTCATCAGGTGAGTACGAATCATTGACGCTTAACTCTTCCAGCTTCCAAAAGCGTTCGAGAGACTCCTCCAGGGATGCCATGCAGACGATTGTGGACGCGGCGGTGCAATCGGTCGGAGATGCAGGATTCTGAGGAGAGGTGGGACCAATCATGACCCACCCAAACACGCTGTTCAGCATAGTTGGAAGGTTCGGAGCAAGCTCGTGCGATTTTACGTTCGTAAAGAAGGAAGCGTAATGACGGGCACCAAGGATGAGATCAATCGGGGCTGATTTATCGAACTGCGGGTCAGCCAAAACAAATTCCGAAGGAATGTTCCAGCCGCGAGTGGAAACATCATGCGCCGGCAGATCAGCGATCACCTTGTCTACTACCAGAAAATCGACATCCAAGTCAAAATGTTCAACACGTGAAGCAATTTGAGCTCGAATCGACCTCCTCACCGTTCTGGTGGATAGTCCTGCTCCTTTGAGGGTTATGTTAACCGTGCTACCTTTCAAAGCCAACCTCTGAGCAAGGCGATTGCTCATCAAATTGGGCTGTGATGCGCTGTCTAAGAGTGCACGCACAGGATGCAGGATGCCGTGTGCATCGGTTACATTTAGAAGTGCAGTTTGTAATAATATTTGTGAAGGTGATTGTTTTATTGCAGCTGCGTAGCTGCGTTGTATGCTAGCCGTGTGATCATCAGTGGCGTGTATTGTGTGTGAAGGTTCATCTTGCGCAGCTAGCATTGGAAATGTAGTGGAAGATGTGCTGGGAGTGCTTTCAGTGTGAATCATTGTGTGATGCGCCAAGTTGCAATGACGACACTTGTACTGTGACTAGCAATCGCGGGCACGGTGATTGTCTCGCAGACAATTCAAACACAAGCGGGCATCAAGTACCTTACGGTACCGCTGGGCCGGATTCATGGCATTAAATCGCTGGCATTTTGTTATGGTGTGCGGCATATTGCACAACGGGCATTTATTAACATCGCGGTCAGTGGTAGCAAAACTAGCAGTGCGCGGAAAAATGGAGCGTCTTGGTGGTATCGGTGCTTCTATAGGCGATGGTTCGGGTTTGTTTACTAATAGCGTCTCGAGTACGCGCATACGGCGGTGCAAAAAGGCAATCAACGAATCGTAGCTCGGATTGTCATTGGTCGAAGCAAATTCTTCCCAATCGCGCAATGTGTTAGAGGGCAATTTTGTGCAAAGTAAATGCTCTAAAATACTACTCCAGCCGTCAGTTTTCGCTCCCAAGTGATTTAAAGTTTTTTTGTGACGCTCGAACTCGTCCACTAGCTGGTGCAGGGTTGTCGCACTTTCCCTCTTCGCTGGTGTGATGCAGAACATCGCTTGTAAGTGGCGTTTTTTCAGAAGATATTCATTCGAATATCGCTCAGCGAGTGTTTTCCAAGCTAATTCATAGCTGGAGGCGCTTATTGTAATGGCGTCGATCACTTGCGCTGCTTTACCTTTTAGGGCTGTGCGTAGATAATGGAATTTTTGTATTGGCGGCAAATCAACATTATCGTGAATCAAACACTCAAAGGTATCCCTAAAGGTCAGCCATTGCATATAATCGCCGTCAAACTCCGGCAGAGCGATGGTGGGCAGTTTTATGCCTTGTAGCGGGTTCCTACCGGCTCCTTGCTGCAACACTTCGCTGCGCGGAATTTCTCTATATTTCGCTTTCAATGCCGATTGAACGCGAATCAAGCGCCGTTCAAAATCCTCCCTAAGGGCGGCATTGTGTGTCATCTCTTCAGCAGCGGTTGCACTGTCCTCCAGCTGCTGTTGAAGGCTCTCCAAATCCTTGCATATTTGGTCAAATTTGGCCGTACGAGTTTCCACCTCGATAGAATCCCTATCGGGCTGGTAGTTTTGAAGAAACTCTTCGTAACGGGCCAAAATGGCAATCAAAATCGTTCGTCTCGACGACATAATAAGCGGTTGAGCTGGTATCTTACTAAAACTGCGATTATCGTGTGCGCGAGTGTAGTGTAAAGTGCAGTGTAACGGTCGGGCAGTGAAAGGCAAAGGTGTTTAACACTTTATCGAAAAAATTGCGAATATTCAGGATATCGGCACAATCCTGGTCACGGCACCAATGTTTCGTCACGAATAGTTTTCGGATAAAGTTTCCTTTTCTTTCTTTGGTTTTTGCTGCTAATAATTACCGAAGAGAAATCGCCAAAAATTGGAAAAAGCCCGCCCAAAATTGGAGGGAGCAGAAACCTCAAAGCTGGAGAGAAACACCCCAGCAAAATTGGAGGTCTAATCCCCAATGCCTGCGCCTAAACGTATAGTCCAAAACAGCCGAAGTCATACAAAATCATGAAAATGTCTGCGCCCTTGTGTTCCGGCGTCCTCGTGAAGTTTACCGAGCCGAACCGAACAGTGTGCGTATCAGGTAGCAGCATTTGTACTGCTTACCTGCCGTATGCCGCTGTGATACCGAGCGAGACGCAGAGACAACGCATCAAAAGGACATGTGTAGCCGTGAGGAAATTTTTCTGTGTCTCTTTTGCCTTGTCCTTGCCTTTAGATCCTGATGAGTGAACCATGCATACCTTTCGGGTACGTTCGGGGCATTAGCTCTGTCCCTCTCATGTTAATGGGTAAGATAGAATCGTATGCCATCGGCTCTGCATTAGGGCGTGGGCAGGCCCGTGGACGCTGTCTGTTCGCACACAATCAGCGCAACAAAACATTTTTGTAGGACAGAACCAGAGGGAGGTGAGATACGCGGATGCGAATCAAAACCAACATCCAACTTCGTTAAATTTAAGTTAGGATTATCAGATTCCATTTGTACTCTTCTAGTCGACACTGGATCGGATATTTGTATTATATAAAGAAAAAATATATAAATAAATAATAAAAATATAAATAATAAAAAAAATTGTGAAAAAGACACAGGTATATCAACCTAAAGATAACTGTGACATTCAGGGAATCGGTCAAGGAACAATTATTTCCCATGGTTCCACATAAACAGACATTTTAGTCGAAGTACAACGTATTTTCCAGGAATTTCATATAGTTCCTCAGGACTTTCCCATTCCTTTTGATGGAATTCTAGGTAGGGATTTTTATACTAGCTACCAATGCAGAATAGATTACTATCTATAGATCTGGATTAAACTATGAAGGGGAAGATCTGGAGGTTCCCATGGAGGATACGCTACAGGGTAAAACTTTGATACCCCCTAGATGCGAAATAATCAAAGAAGTAAATTTTTTAAATAAGCTCAGGAGAGACGAAGTAGTATGCGCATAAGAATTTTAAAAGGATGTTCTAGTTGGAAACTGCATCGCGAATGAAAGTTCACCCAATTTGAAAATAATTAACACTTCAAACGAGCCAAAACTGGATTGAATTAACCACCTGAGAACAATCGCCCTTGATCAATACGATGTTGTACAAAATCAACTCAACAATGATAACAGGGTGGAAAATTCAAAAAATGCAGTACAAACTAGTAACTGCTAAAAAAATACAGGTATTGCATACGATAATTTGCTGATGGAATTTAATGACATATTCCATCTAACCGGGGATAAACTAACAGTTAATAACTTCTACGAGATAAGAAGATAAGATTAGAAGATAAAGCTCCGGTATACATACCAAATAATAAAAAGAATCACGCACAACTACCGGAAATAAAGGAGCAGCTGGGAAAAATTATAGAGGACGGCATCTTTGAACCTTCAGTGTCGCACTACAACTCACCAATTTTGCTCGTACCAAAAAAATCTTCGACAAGGAAGAAATGGAGACTTGTGGTCTCCCATAAAAGCCATTTTTTCAAAAAAGAGGTTACATACTTAGGGCACAAAATTACCGATAAAGGAATTTTGCCTGATGACACTAAGTACGACAGCTCAAGAAAGTACCCGGTATCCACAAATGCGGATGAAGTTAGGAGATTTGTTGCTTTCTACAATTATTATAGGAAGTTTGTGCCAAATTGCTCGAGAAAGGCACAACCACTTAATAATCTGCTGCGCAAAAAAGTAACTTTTGAATGGACCCCGGAATGCCCAGCGGCATTTGAATACCTAAAGGACGCATTGATAAATCCTAAAATATTGCAGTATCCTGATTTCGAGAAGGAGTTTATATTAACAACCGATGCGTCAACAACAGCTTGCGGAGCAGTATTATCGCAAACACACAATGGTACTGAACTTTCAATCACTTTCGCAAATCGGACCTTCACAAAGAAAGAATGCAATAAGGCAATAATAAAGAAAGAATTACTAGCAATTCATTGGGCAAAAGAACACTTCAGACCGTATCTTTTCGGCACAAGGTTTAGAGTAAAAACAGACTATAGACCTCTGGTATATTTGTTTTGAATGAAAAACCCTTCTTCCAAATTGACAAGAATCCGTCTAGATCCGTCTTGAAGAATTTGACTTTATAATCGAACATGTGAAAGGAGAACAGAATGTAGTGGCGGACGCTCTATCCCGTATCAACATCACGTCGGATGACATTAAAAACATCATCGAGTTGACAAGATCAATGGTGAAGCAGAACGTTCCAAAACTACAAAATGAGGTGTAGGAAAACGAAAACACTATTGAAATATCAGGAAAGGTTTTAAACAAAAATAAAACTAAAGTTCTCCTATTAGTAAGAGACTTTTATCTCAAGGGCAATATAGGGAAGGAAGAGCCTTTATTAGTAAAGGACTTCTATAAAAGAAAGGAAAACTCTGAATTAGTGCAATTTTTACGGATACTAGAGCGAAAAGCCAAGGCGACCAAATTAGAAAATTTCGCTATATTAAATAAAGACAAGCTATTTGAAAAAAATCAGCGTAGAAGATGCCTAGAAAATTGCCCACGAAAGCCTAATAAATCTCGAAATAACAATCTATGAGAGCCAAAAAGAGATAACAAAAAAGGAAAAAAAAAATGAATAAACTCAAAAATAATCATGAAACACCTACGGGAGGTCATTTAGGACAAACTAGGATGTTTAAAATGATTAGAAGAGAATTTAAATTTAATAACATGAAAAAAATCATAAAATAAAACGTAAACAATTGTAAACTTTAAAAACTAAACAAACACCAACAAGAAACGATTGAAAAATTTGTAAAAACAGATACACCATACCAACCATTTCAAACTATATCTATAGACACAATAGGACCATTTCCAAAGACATAAAAAGGGAATAGATACGCAGTAACAATACAATATAATTTCATAAAACACATAACCATATTCGCGATACCAAATAAAGAAGCCAGCACGATTGCTAGAGCTATAATAGAACAGTTTATGCTAATGTATGGAACAAATGTATCACAAATAAGAACAGATATGGGTACATAGTATAAAAATGATGTATTTAATAATATAACAGATATACTTAAAATAGAACATACATTTTCCACGGCTTACCATCCTCAAACTACAGGAGCGCTAGATTTTAACCACAAATGCTTTAACGAATATCTTAGAAGCTACACTAATGAACATAAGGACAACTGGGATGAATGGATTAGCTATTACACATTCTCATATACCACTACGTCATATCTAGAGCATCGATACACTCCATTTGAGTTAGTTTCTGGAAGAAGAGAGAAATTCCAACACGAAATCTTAAATAACAAAAATCCAATCTACGATTACGAAGATTATTCACAGGAATTAAAATATAGACTAAAACTATACCACACGATAGAACAAGAAGTTTTATGGAGAGAGAAACAACTAAACGGATAAGCCAGTAAGTCAAAGTAAACCCAATAAATTTACAAATCAATGATGAGATAGCAATAACGAATGAGAATAGCCGAAAATTGGACCAAATTTACACAATTACAATTTATAAAGGGCCAATATATATATATATATAATATATATATATATATATATATATATATATATATATATATATATATATATATATATATATATATATATATATATATATATATATATATATATATATATATATATATATATATATATATATATATATATATATATATATATATATATATATATATATATATATATATATATATATATATATATATATATATATATATATACATATATATATATATATATATATATATATATATATATATATATATATATATATATATATATATATATGTATATATATATATATATATATATATACATAGCCAAAGCTCCAAATATACATATAGCCAAAGCCTATGACGCAAACCCGTACCGAACCAGTGTAGCATATCTGCTATACAGAACATATTGTAATACACACTATCAGCTATAAACACATTGTAACACACTTTGGAAAGCCAAACCACACCATTGTAACACATTCATTATAACACATTCAGTAAATCAGATCATACCATACACACCCGGAAGAGCTCAGGTCACACCGTTCATATAAAAACAATTGTGACACACTTAACAGAACCAACCGAAACGTACAACATAAGCAGGAACAGTTTATGCATTACAACCCAAAGCAGGAACTTAGTGACAAGAACCATCGTTCTTGTCAACAAAAGACAAACGTAACTAGCTGAGTGAAAACAATAACTTTCCAACATACAACCCGGAACCAAATGTGAGAAACCCTTAACTTCTTTTGAGTATGAATAAAACCAACTCCGATCATGGCAAGTCAGATTCGTTCGGACTGTCAGGATAGGACTATGCCCATCCTACATCTATCGACTTCTCATTTAAAGAGTTTAGTTATGTCCCCCTACCCAAGGTAAGGCCTCTAAACTCCAACGTTTCCAGTAAGGGAAACCTCCTAAAGGTTTCTATGATCGCCTGGACGATCAAGTGTCGAAAAGTCCGCTCCAACGAAGTTTTAATCCACCTCGGCTCATGTCAGGAAAAACTGACCTACCGCGACGGTACTCGAAGTACAGTTGTACGATCATCGCATTACATGGCGACCGTAGCTATCATCCGAATACATTACATGGCGACCGTAACATCATCCGAACTCATTACATGGCGACCGTGACCTTAATCTGCAATCGACAGGCAGAAGTGTAAGCAAATTATTTCAAGTAAAATGTGATACGTACAACGGTAATGTAAAGCGTAAGTGTCGTGTGACGAATCAAAAGTATTGTGACCATAAGCGGCAGTCAGCGGAAAGTGAAAAAAAGTGTCAAATGTGCAATTTTTTTACGGAACATTCATCAACGCAGCGGGTGCAAGTAACCCATATGTAAACAAAAGCAATAACGATGAAAGAACAGCTACAAGCATGTTCCGTACAGTGCAGAATGAAAAAAAAATAAAATTTAGTGCAGTGTAAGTGCAAATTGAATGTTTAATTGATGAACAAACATTAACCGTACACAGTGTTGTGAGAACCTACCTAAATGTGTAAAAACGTATTAACGCTCATGCGATCGGTTTACCTAGTAGAGTAACCTTGAAATGGGTAAACTATAGAAAAAAGCACACTTTGTTAAAAAGGGTTGTTGTTACCCAAGTTCAGCACAGTACAGTATAGCAATCTATACGATTCTTGGAGCAAGTGATATGGAATGATAAAGTGCAGTGCAAAACAAGCTGTGGTCAGTGTGATTGAATGGAACAACCGTTCCCACCGAGGAAGACGAAAAGAAAAACCGAGCCCACCGCCCAATATGGATTGGCAGACGAGAATGGACAAGTGTCTCAACCACGACAAGACATCGAGCGACAACTGATGACATCGCAGAACTTCACATCCAACATCGAGTATGTACCTAGCACCGATTTAACACCTTGCACCGGTAAAAATGCAGCGTAGCATCATCATCAGCAGCAGCAACATTAAATACATGTTATGTATTTAAACAAGGTACCGTAAATTCAAAATTTTACTGATGAGGCTGCATAAATTTGCAAAAGCAGCACAAAAAACAGTTTAAGAATATATTCCCCTTGCATGACAGATACAAATAAGATATCAAATTAATCCACATCAAACATAAGACGCAAAAATGAGAAAATCAAATTTTAACGTAAATACGAATATAAGCCAAGCATTAGAGCTTGCGATGCATAAGATATGCCTAATAGCAAAGAAACACAAAAGAATCAAACTAACAATATCAATGATAACATATTTAAATGTCATTACTTGCTGACAATTCAAGAAGTATCAAACAAATCTATTTTCAATACTGATTTTATCTTACATAAGAATGACTACTAGACCACTAGATTGACAAGAAGGTTTAATAACCCCTACAGAAAACTATATTTGGCGTATAAATCCAGTACAAAAAGCAATAACATATGAATGAAAAAAAAAATAATTTAAGACCATGTTAGAAATTAACAGCAAAAAAAAAAAATATCTTAAAGTAAAATATCCATCAATTTAAGATTTTAAATCATTTAAATAAACTAAAACTAACAAAAATAACAAAAATGGCTAAATTTGATCTTGAAACAGCCATAGGTCTTTTACCAATGTACGATGGTTCTTCTGATACTTTTGACACATTTGAAGACGCATCAAAGTTTTTGTTTGAACTAAATCCAAACCATGAAGCCATGCTTATAAAATTCCTACGAACCAGATTGATTGGTAAAGCAAGAATAGGGCTACCTAGCAATATTACATCTTTTACAGAGCTTATAAACGACATCAAAAAAAGATGTAAAGAAAAGCTAACACCCAACAGGATTATAGTGGAATTGAAATCCATTACATCAAAGGATACACAAACAATTTGCCAGAAAGTTGAAATGCTTACAGAAAAACTCAATTTAATTTACCTAGAATTAGAATTCCCAGAAAAAATTGCAAACGATATGGCAATCAAACAAGGGATAGAAACTCTAAAACAAAAGATTTCAAATGAAGAAACTAAAATGATCTTGAAGATTGGTACTTTCTTAACGATAACAGATGCAACTCAAAAAGTATTGGAAAATGAATGCGAGGAAATCAATAAAAATAGTTATCAATTTAACACACATGGCTATAGTCTAAACCATGAATACCCGCAAAGAAACAACCAGCTTAATTACCATTTTTTTCCAAATTTGAATCAATCATTAACTACTCAAACAACACTCAACAACTTTAGTTATAGAAATAATAACAACTTCAGTTTCTACAAACGCCACCATCAGTTAAAGAATTGTAGTAGTCAGAGTCAAGTTAATCAAGGATATAATAATCGCGAATACAATTATAGCAATAGTATTCAGAACAGATCCAATAATATGCACTGTTATTACATCAGAACAGAACAGAACAGAAATGAACAGTTCAATAATAATAATCAATTACATAAGAATCATATTTACCACCAAAATGATGAAGATTATAGAAATACTAATCAAATAAATGACCAAGTTAAAAAATATTATAGAAATATTAACAGCAAAGAAAACTATAATGACAGAAAATATGAAAATAAATCAAAAAGAAGACATACATTAAAAAATGAAACAAATAATGATATGAAAAGGTCAAGAGACGACTCAAAAAGAATAATGAAAGTGAACGATAAATTCACAAAAGAATATGAAAATGATACTAACAATGATTATAAACATAAAAACATGCAACATATACAAATGATTACAATAAGCAATGAAAATGAGAAAAATATGGTTGAAAAACAAGTAACAGATAGTTTAATACTGCTAGACAACATGGAAATGAATGATGAAATTAATTGCAACGACAATCATGCAACTGAGCCAAAACATTTAAAGAAAAGAAAACGTAACATCAAATCAAAGAAAAAGTTTATAAATGAATTAAACAATGAATTATATTGCCACGATAATAAGGCTAGAAAAATGAATTATTTCACATTATGTGAAGAAAATGTAAAAGAACCAAGAAATAATGTTACTTACGACAAGATTCTAAAAGAGCTCAAAGAAAAATTTCATAATGTTATCTCCATGCAAAAAGTCATAAGATCTATAAAAGCAGAAAACTCTAGAAACGAACCCAACAAAGGAATCATAGGAAAATCAAAATATTTTAGGAGAAAATTAAATATTCACTATTCTTTATCTCTAGATAATAGATCTATTTACATAAAATATTACCCACCTTAAGAGATAAGTAATGATTTAATTACTAAACCAAAAAAACATAACAAATACTCAGTTTAATTAAATGAAAAGAATAACTTCAAACAATTTCATTATTTTCGTTATTCTCCTAAAGGGAGGAGGTGTAGCATATCTGCTATACAGAACATATTGTAATACACACTATCAGCTATAAACACATTGTAACACACTTTGGAAAGCCAAACCACACCATTGTAACACATTCATTATAACACATTCAGTAAATCAGATCATACCATACACACCCGGAAGAGCTCAGGTCACACCGTTCATATAAAAACAATTGTGACACACTTAACAGAACCAACCGAAACGTACAACATAAGCAGGAACAGTTTATGCATTACAACCCAAAGCAGGAACAGTATAAGCATTAAACCCAAAACAGGAACTTAGTGACAAGAACCATCGTTCTTGTCAACAAAAGACAAACGTAACTAGCTGAGTGAAAACAATAACTTTCCAACATACAACCCGGAACCAAATGTGAGAAACCCTTAACTTCTTTTGAGTATGAATAAAACCAACTCCGATCATGGCAAGTCAGATTCGTTCGGACTGTCAGGATAGGACTATGCCCATCCTACATCTATCGACTTCTCATTTAAAGAGTTTAGTTATGTCCCCCTACCCAAGGTAAGGCCTCTAAACTCCAACGTTTCCAGTAAGGGAAACCTCCTAAAGGTTTCTATGATCGCCTGGACGATCAAGTGTCGAAAAGTCCGCTCGAACGAAGTTTTAATCCACCTCGGCTCATGTCAGTAAAAACTGACCTACCGCGACGGTACTCGAAGTACAGTTGTACGATCATCGCATTACACCAGCAACATTTTTTCTTCACCACAGTCTGAGTCACCGGCAAGCAGGTCGTTGTCTTCGTCATATTGATTCTCAATCCAATTCTTACTGCTTTGCGTTTGAGTCGGGTGTACGCAGTGGCGCGTTAAACGGTGGGCGGACTGGGCGGCCGCCAGGGGCCCCGGCGATCTAGGGGGCCCCGTCATTGTGGATGTTCGACTTCGTATCGAATCTACCACCCCCCCCCCCCCCCCCCCACCCTGGATGGGACTTTTACCATCTATTTCAAAAAGACTTATTTTTAATTAATTCATTTTCCCCATCGCTTCACTCACTACATTTTGTCGAGGACCCCGAACTGCAGAAAACCGGGGCCCCATAGTACTCAAAGCAGCACATTAAATGTTCTAAGAACTCTGCCGATACTTGCACCAAAATCGCAAACGAAGAACGCTGCGACACGCGCGCACAGCTCAAATCAATACCTCATCTTCGTTGGCGCAAAGTATTGGGCTGAGCGAGAAACCTTCAATTTTTGCGGGTGTGGGTGGCCTGTGCACGAGACACCCAAACCCAAAACCACGCAGAGCAACTTGCTGCTAAAATGGAATGCGCAGAACGCTGCGCTTAACTACCACCGAAAACCCGTTACACAACACAAGCATACAACACACCGAGACTAAAATTTAAAGGCCCCGAAGCACAATATAAATACACCGGCTCGTAGCCGGTAAAATTAGCAGGAAAAATTGACTAACATCAAGCAAGCAACGGTGCTCCAGTGGGAAGTGGTTTCATTCGAGAAACGATTCCATCGATATTGATGTGTGCGCTTTTCAATTTGGCTTGGATGAAACGTGCCTGAGCTTGTCTGGGGCCCCTATACTTTTTGCAGATGTGTGCCGAAAACAGACAGCTGTTTTCACGCGAAAAATGGTATTCACATCTCAAGCCTGAGATCGTGGAGCGTGCCTGCTTTTAACCCAAAACCTTAAATTTTCACGCGGGGCCCTTCTCAACTTTTGTGGTCAACTGACAAATAGGGGAAATCGGGAAGGGGTGGTATTCATAAGTCCAAAAAGGATCTGGGCCATGTTAGTATTAAAATGATGTTTTATCACTATTTAGCTACAACTTTTTGCGTGAAGACAAGATAAAAAACCGTTACAGCTATATTGAAGCCAAAACTCAAAGGTGGTTTACGGGGCCCCAACGATTATGTGGACTCTTCGATGAAGGGGCCCCGTCGGTGAGGGCCCCCGTCAATAAGGGGCCCCATCCATTTGGTGGCTTGGTGTGGATGGTCGGTGCACGAGCTCACCAAAAAAAAAAAAAAAACGCGGAGACACTTGCTGCTAAAATCCAATGCACGGAACACAGAACAGAACGCTGCGTTTAACCACAAAGAAAACCCGTTTCAACAGCCACAAGCACACATCATGCACAGACAAAAATTGAAAGGCCCCTAAACAAAATTTCAATACACCGGCTCGTAGCCGGAGAAATTAGCAGGAAAAACTGACACCAAGCTCGCGTCACTTTAAAAAGCCTAGGAAGGTCGTTTGGTCAACGGTGCTTCAGTGGGTTGAGGTTTCATTCGAGAAATGGTTAAATCGATGTCATTGTGTGCGCTCTTGGCTGGGATGAACCGTCCTGTACTTGCATACGGGGCCCCTGCTACCGCTTTGCGATTGTGTGCCGAAAGCAGACAGCTGTTTCACACGAAAAATGGTATTCACATTCCTGGCCTGGGATAGTGGATTGTGTGTGTCTTTTAATGCAAAAACTAAAATTTTCATTCTTGATCCTAATCGAACACATCAAGTTTGTGGACCGAAGAGAAGGGGAAATGGGAAAGGTTTCAGTTAGAAGGAAGGGGGGAAGGGTATAAAAATACTCAAGGAACCTATGGACCATGTTAATTTATATATGGTTTTTATCGACTATTTCAATTTTTGCGAATACAACAAGACCAAAAACCGTTACAGCTGCATCTACATACAGCCATATACAGCCATAATACGAAGAACAATCTCCATTGCCTCGGCCATTTGGGGGCCCCGTTGATGATCCCGTCGATTGAGGGGCCCCTTCTATTTGGTGTTGTCAACCCAATATACCCCCATTTTCCCTCCGGGGGTTATGTTTACAATCAGATTTACTATTACTACCAAACCTATCAGAAGCATATTTATTTTATTTATCAGAAGCATTTTACTATCAGAAGCAGAAAACATTTGTCTTTCTAACATGTGCAATATTTTTACCTTAGTTGGATGCGCAGAACGCTGCGATACATGCCCACAGCTCAAAACAATATCATTTCATCAGCGTTGGCCCAAAACGTTGTGTCAAATGCATTGAATACTACGCACAAATTGGGTAAAGCGAAAATCCGTTACAAGAGATGCCTCACGCAAACTACAAGGACATACGACATTAAAAGGATCCGAAACCGATCTCAACACAACGGTTCGTAGCTGTAGAAATTAGCAAGAAAAATTGGCTGACACCAAGCACGCTCTTTTTATCTGTTGAGGTTTCATTCAAGAATCGATTCCGATGTCGATGTGTGCGCTCTTTAATTTGGCCTGTGTCTATGTTATCTCGCAAAAACTAAGAACTCGTGCCCGGCTTACCTTTGGGGCCCCAGTCAAAATTGTGGACTGGACAAAGTGATGGTGGAATGGCAAGCTGTTGAAGGGCTTGGGTCAAATTTGGAAGGGTCGACGGAAAGGAAATACCGATATGAATGATCGCGTAAAATTTGAACTAATTAAGCTGTCGACAGCGGTCGGCAAAGTCCGACCCGCCACAATATGCAGTCAGGCCCGAGAAAATATTTGCCCGATTTTGAAAGATAGGAAGATCCTATTTATTAAAAAGTAACTGAACATATTTTAATATGACAATTCATATAGTTGAACTCTTCCAAATTTGATCAACATAACATGGATTGTCGGACCAATCAATATGGTCAAATTTGAGGAGAAATTAGAAAATAGAAACGAATAATTCCATAAAAACTTGACTGTTGATTTTACGAGAACAATGGTTACAGACTATTCACACACTAAAACGTTAATTCCGCAAGCCGAATATGCACCAAAAATTTTATCGGGGTGTCTGTAACTGCAGCAAACTTAGAAAATTTGCAGTGCATGATTCGTACACCATTTCACAAACCCCCCCCCCCCCCCCCGTCGATGGATTTGGTAACGGGGCCCCGTCTACCATTACGCCTAGGGCCTCGGAGAGGCTTTAACACTGGGTGTACGCCTCACACTCCTTCGCTGTTGTCCTGCCGATAATGCCGATGCCATCCGCGAAGCCAAGAAATTAAAGAGATCGGTAGAAGATCGTGCCACGGATGTCGTTGTCTAGACCCGCGCCTCGAAGGACACCTTCCAATCCAGTAATCCAGCCTGTCGCCCTTTTTGTAGACTGGGTGAATAACACCCAGCTTCCACTCCTCCGGTAGTTCCTACTGCTCCCAGCCTTTCACGATCAGCTGATGCATTTCGACGGTAATCCTTTCTGGTCCCATCTTGAAGAGCTCGGCCGCCAGTACTTCGCTGCCGGTAGACTTATTGCTCTTATGCTGCTTGAATCTCATCCTGAGATAGCGGGGGCACCTCGTCGTCTGCGCCGATGCTGTCGCTGTTGCTACTGCTGTGCTGTTGCTGTGGTGGTTGCCTTGTTCTGCCAGTTGCGCCAGCCTCTCCTGCGCCTGCTCCATTCAGATGTCTTTCGTAGTAGCAATTTCACCTTTCGAACACCTCCCGCTCTTCCGTCAGGAGATTTCCTTCCGCATCCCGGCACATTGCGGTATAAGGAGCAAATCCGCTCTGTGCCTCCTTCAATCTCCTGTAGAGCAAGCGGGTGTCCCCCGACTGAGAAAGCTGCTCCAGCAGCTATTCGTCTGACTCTTCAAAACGGCGCTGCTTGGCCTGGAAGAGCAGGGTTTGCTGTTTCCTCAGTCGTCTGTAGATCTCCACGTTCTGACGGGTTAGATGCCGTAGCATGGAGGCGTGCGCTGCATTCTTCTCGGATAGTGCTCGTCTGCACTCTTCATCGAACCATTCCTTTTTCTCTCTACAGCAGCTGTGTCAAACTCAATTCATAAGAGGGCCGCAAGTACAGATTTTCAGTGATTCGTGGGCCGGAAAGTTGAGAATAAAAAATATATTCAAATCAAATCTGGAAAAGTTTCTTATTTACAAATTTGCTATGTTTTTTTTATTGTGCACTTTTTTATTTAAAAAAATGTTTAATGTACTTTTAAAGTCACATGCATTGTTTTCATCCTTATTATAAAAATAGGAAATTTCTCATTAGTCGCGTTCTAACACGGTTGTTCTGTTAGAAAATATCGCTCAACCACACTTTTTCACTGAGGTATCTTTTTCGCGAGGCGAATCTTTTTCAAGCCATCCGAGCTATCCATCGCTGGATGAATAACAAAAATATTTGCCTGCAATTTTTTGACAGATCAAGAGAAAAATTGTTATAAAACGCGTTTAAACATTATTTTTGCTAATTTCCAAGTTCCAAAAACTCGTATCTTATAAATAATTTTGTTAAATTACGATAATTTTATTTGACAAAAATTCGTGGTGTGTGATCCCATAAAGATTGGCAAATTTTGTTTTGCACTTGAAGGGAGATGATTCGCGAATTGAGGTATGGACTGTGTGAGCTAATCTATTAATAAGCTATGTATCGCACGACTCCAGCATTTCAATTGTTTTAATTCTTCATCTAAATACTTTAGGCTTAAGCGTAGTCATATCATTTTGGTTTAGATTTTCGGGGAGGTTCAAAAGTACATTAATTCGTCTTGCAAAATGTGGGGTACACAAAATTCCAACTTGGCTACAATCATTTTTATTAACATTGATGGTGGCATGATTATGACAAAAAAACAGAAGTGGTTCCAATCGAACATCAATGATGTAACATTATAAGGTTGGAGCCGTGCAAATCGGAGAAATTCGGAGCCGAATGAATCCTTTACTCGGCACTCGGGGGCATTGAGATGGTCAAATTCGGTGGGACCGACCGGATCCATTTCTCTCAGTAGATTAGCCGCTCCGTGCGACAACCGATGAGGGCGGTGGCAACGCTTTTCGCATGCGATTTTATCGGACGGCCTGTCAAATTTTTATATGGGATTTGACAGATAACGTCGGACGACGAAATCGCATGTCCGACGTTATCTGTCAAATCCCATATAAATCTCGTCCGATAAAATCGCAATCGATGAGCGTTGCCATCGCCCTGACTCCAACGGTTCCGAATGGCTTTAAACAGTTCTATAGGCTTCGGACGGCACCGAATGGAACTGTTGGTTTGATTTGGCCGGATTCGAAGTTGCTATAGCTAAGATCGAAAATGGTTTTGCGCCGTGGATGCGATTCTGACAATTCATCATTAGTTGTTGCGAAGTTTCCAAGTGTGTGTGACAAGTTATTTTCATTACTTTTTGTTGGTAGAAGGTAGTCGCAAATCTATTTTTCCATATAGAATGTGCAATCGAGTGTGCACGATACTATGCTAATATTCAGAATTTAATCGAAACATAATACCGACTGAGTTTGCATTCAATTCAATGTTTCTTAAGGGTCTCGATTGTTCTGTACGATTGTGTAGAATAAGTTTATGAGGTGTAATGGGTACATTCATGTTAGATTCGATTAATATACCATCTAAGTGATTGTTCTTCTCTGGAAAATTAAATGCACTTCGACAAATAGTAATAACAGTTTTTTGGTTTGGAGTGATTGTAGAAATTCTCAAAATATTCTCGCGGGCCGCATTCAGCATTGACGAGGGCCGCATGCGGCCCGCGGGCCGCCAGTTTGACATACGATACTGTATACGACAGAATGATAGGACCCTAGTGTTTTCAACGCAGCATGCACCCGTTGGGCCAAGTTTATGTGTGGTTTGTGTGTTTGTGTGTGTATGTGTGTGTGTGTGCATGTGTGTGTATGTGTGTATGTGTACATGTGTGTGTGTGTGTGTGGGTAAAAGATTTTTTAAGGCCCCCCCTATGGCAATCGAAGCAGCCCTGACAAGAAAAACGAGATAGTGTGCGGTTGATCGGTCATGCAATCTGTCAAATATTGAAAAAATAAAGTTTGTTTACATTTTGAACCGAACGATAGCTCTCACGATGTACAACGGCGAATGATTAAAAAAAGCATACATCGGTGATGAAAGTGTTGTGTGTAATGTGTAAAATAAACAGCCGAAAAATTATAAATGGCGGTAGAATCGACTTCGCACGCCTGAAAGCAGTTTAGGGTAAGTAAAGCATAGCCAATAATTGTAATATTAAATCAATTAAAGCGGTATTTTCTATGCAGCTGTTGTGCAACCGTGTTGAGCCGGCGAACGTTCGAAAGCGGGAAGAATGCCGGCAATCCAACTAAACGATGTTCGATCATGGAAAACAAGGTAAGTTGTAATGAACGTAAGTAAGTAATGAACGTAATTCTTCCACCAGGCTTTCCAAAGTCACCTTAATTGCAGCTTCTCCTTGTTCAACAACTGCAGTGTCATCAGCTTCCAGTTTCGAAATCAATCTAGCTCGGATGTCCGCATCCCGTGGTGATTGGAGTCCACAGACAAATCGGAGAGCTTTGAATTGATCCGACGTGAGCTTGGAAAGTTGAAATGCTTCGTAGTGTTTGTTGACCATGGCAGCATACGAAGTAAAATCATCCGCGTCACTCTTGGCGTACTGCAGGCACTGGTAACGGGAGTGAAAACCCGACTTCTGGCGACCAAACAACTTCTTCAGTTTTGTAATGGTCTCATCCAGAGAGAAATCGCGAGGATGCTTTGGCAGAATAGCAAATTGGCATTGGCTTTGGCATCAAAGAATACTCCTGCGTCCGGATCGTACAGGAAATCTTGGATTCCATTTGCCAACGACTCGATTGTCTTCTCGCTTCCGCTAGCCGCCGTCGAATAAGTTCGATTTGCTAAAATTTCGATCTGCTGCTGCTGCTTCGCGACGAGATTCGCCAACTTGCTTGTTTGGTGGTTAACTTAGAACTTATTTATTACTAAAGAAGGCATAGGCTACTATGCCTAGGAAGCGAAATTATGCTGAGGCAAAATCCCACTGATTGGTAGTCATAGCCTACTACACAAAGCCGGCTCGCCGTTGGACGCTTGGACATTTCCTTTTACAAGCATTCGGTGACCAGTTTGCGAAACGTCTTGCCGCACGCCTGGTACAGGCCCTTCTAGTTGTGGTACGGCGCAGTTCCGGTCGCTATCTCGATCGCGGTAAAGCCGAACGACTAGAAGCCGTATCCGTGGTCCCGCTCCATCTCCTCCGGCGCCATCCAGCACGACGTCAGCCGATAAACGTGTGGTACACCTTCTGCCGCGACATGTCTCCATCGGTGGCGAGCCACGCGCTCATCCGCTATATTTAAGGAGCCGTCGTCGCCGGGCAGTATGATGGCCACCTTGATGTCCACGTAATGGGCAATGAGAAATGTGCACTCAATTGGCAAGCGCACGGCAAGATCCAGCAAACGTTACCGACAGTCTTTGTCGCCGTGAAAATGCTTCTAATGCACGGGTGAGTTGGATTATAACTACAAGCATACGTTTTTTTTTCTTTCTTTAGTTTCAGCTAATGCCAGACGAACGATCGAATGACTGTTGCCTCGGAAGGGAGGTCTCATTGCGGATACTGACTTGGATGTGATGCCACCGAGTCGATTGGTCGCAGTTGGCCCTGGTGCTTTGAATGAGGCGACATCGGAGAAGCTGAACGCTTCGTGGACGTGTTGTGTTTAGATTAGGAGCGGGCGTGTTGTGTGCAGATCTCGATCGGCGAAGTGCTGTAGTGATGTCGTGTAGTGATTGTGTCTATATGTATGTTTTAAGTGTGATTGCATTAGTTTTATGCAACTAAATCATGAGCATCGGTTTCTGTATTGTATACTTCGAAAGTATTTATACAAGTGTACAAAATACAGTGTAAATGGGATGAACTAGTTTCGTTTAAAGGTGTCGAACTTTGTACGTTATAGTAGGTCCTTTGTTTTTGTGTGGTGTGTAAACATTAAGTAAGATTGATATCAGTGCTGGAGTGAATTCTTTACTGAATAAAATAGTGTACAAATATTGTTTTAAAAAACTGTGTGTTTTGTGTATTTTTCGGTAGCAAAAAAATATCACTAAAGTGCAAAAAGGTAAGAAATCAGTGATTGCGTTGAAAGGAAATTTCTCAGCTACGATGTTCTCCTTTTTTTTGTTTTTGGCCCGATGTATTCGCTTCCGCATTCTTCATAATGTGCATATAAATGATTGTTCCTAGGTTCCGCTAACAATGTGTTTTAGACGATGCAGTTGCATAATGTGAACAAAACGATAATGTGTAAATATGATGATGTAATTTCCCTGCCTGGTTGTCTGGCTGGCTGATTGGATGGCAGAATGGCTCACTGGCTGGTTAGTGCTGACTAAAATCGGATGCGCTTGGCCCCTCGCCGGAGTGCCGGGTGCATCATACATTGGTGTTCCGTTGCTAGTGCTCGGCTGAGCAGATATTTTGTAATATTTTATCATCGAAAACCCTCACCGCTCATTTCTTTCCTTTTTATGCATTTTATATTTTTCATCAGTAGGAGTATCTCGTTTAATTTATTTATTTATTTATTTATTTATTTATTTATTTATTTATTTTTTTAGAAATTGAAGTACATAAATCGGTCTATCCGTTTATATCGGTTTCATAAGCCTCTTCAATCGTTCAATGGTCAATCAATCATGGTCAACACTCTTACACTTCTGACGAACGTAAGTATGAACTGAATGAAAAAATATGCTCAGGAATGAATTGTGATATGTTCAAACCCAATTCATAGACAGACAAATTGCATTTGAGTGCAAAAAAAAACTGCTTATACATTGTTTCATTTTGGTTTTCTCCCTCTCCATCTCTCTCTTGATAGGAATGCCTGGTCGCTAGCTGCAGCTTCCCATCGATGTAGGCACTCGATCTTCGAGGTTTTACTTCACCTGATCTAGCCATCGAACTCGCTGCTGAACTTGCTTCTAGTACCGAACTGAGTGCCGCTTTCGAACACACTGCTGTTGGGGCACGAGTCTGGCATCTTTACAACATGTCCCAGCCAGCGCAAACAGCCATGTCCGACGCGCCATACGGCTTCAGTAAGCTCGTGGTTGATCATTCGCATCCACACCCCATGCTCGAATGCACCGCTTAAGATGATCCGGAGGATGCGTCGGCCGTCGTGTTTCGCCGCTGTCCTTTGCATGCTATAAAGTAACACACCTATTCATCGCAGCACGAGCGCAACGTGATACATCGTGACATCATCCGGAAAACTTGCAGCTGGGGCACGGTGGTGATCTGAAGATTGCCGATTTCGGTTGGTCCGTGTACGAGCCGACCTTGTTCCGGTACGACGCTGTGCGTTTCGCTTGACTATTTATCGCCCGAGATGGTGCATGGTCAGCCGCACATAAAAACTGTCGATCTATCGAATTTGGGCGTGCTGGCGTACAAGCTGCTGTGCGGTAAGGTCCCGGTTTTGGCGACCACGTACGATGAAGCTGCAGTTTAAGATGCCGCCAGATATGACGAAGCCGGCGGCCCATCTGATCTCGCGACTGTTCGTTAAGGATCTGGCCAGCCGTATGCCGCTGAAACATGTTGCGTCCATCCCTGGATTCTGCTGCACGTGCACAAAAAGTAAATAGGAATTGCTGCTACCATGTACCATATATCGTTATGTTCTCACTAAGTATGTTTATAAGATACCTGTACCTTTTAGTTTTTTAAACCCTATCTCTTATAAGAAGTAGTGGTATTTGAATTTAATATGAACAAGGCAAGTGTAATGATAAGTAATGATAATTGTTATTTGTGTGTTCACTCAAATGTTATTATACTTTCTTCATGTTCAACATCTGTTATTATTTCAATTATTAACAATAAAATATGGCAAAATATTTTTTAAGCTATAGATCGTCTTTGTATTTAATGAGTGCAATTGATGGGTTTTGCATTATGATGATCAAGACCGTGACCAGCCTCTCGGGGTGCCTTTGGTGTCTCAGTTCTGTATAAAGGAGAGCGTAGAAGGGTATGGCTATATTCTTTTCGGCGCTGCCATGCACCTTTCGGTGCAACGATAAGATAGAGTTAATGTTTTTTTGCACCACTGAAGCACACACCAACCAGCACACACCAACCAGTGATTGACTATCCGGTTAGGTGATACGAATAAGTCTTGTAAGCATTTATACATAACGTCAGCATGACCACGTTTGTCGGCTGTAGCGGAAATAAAGCATAACAATTATTTATTTGTTATGATATAAATAGGAAGAAAGTGCAACGCTGTGCGGTCCCGTGATACAGTCATCAATTCGTACGACCTAATAACATGCCTGTCATGGGTTCAAAACTCATACGGTCCGTCCCCCCGTAGCAAGGATCAACTATCCTCAACTAAACTAAACTAAACTAAACTATCCGGCTGCGTGGTACCAAATCAGTTTCGAAAGCCTGTACAGGTCGACATGTTCGCATCGTTAAGCCAAAAAGAAAGAAAGTGCTGCGTTGTCGTGATCGATACGGTAAAAGTGCTTCCGTCTTAACAGAAGGTGTTCTATCATCTACCAAAATTGTTGTGTGAGAAATGCAACTAGCTTGCAAAAAGGTTTGGTCAGTCTGATTCATGAATAAAAAAAATCAAAATAGTTAGGTGTTTTTACTTCTCTTTTTCCGTTTTGGACATAACTGTTTTCACTAATGGTATGCCTGTACCACTAATTGATTTATCAATGTAATTAAGCTATTGATTACCCACATCAGGATAGTCAGTCCTATGTATGAGGGGGGCGGTCCATACGGGACTTGAGCCCAAGACGAGCATGTTGTTTGGAAAACTAGTTTAGTGCATAACAATAAACTTATTTTCATTCATTGAAGAACAGAGAAGCTGTTGTGGTCCGATCGAACTTACCCATTCTGTCCATCTGGGTATGCCACTCAGCGATAGCAGTCGACGGCTTCCGTATGATGTGTGCGTGGAAGGATGTGCGTGAGTTACAGGTCGCTGACCAGACGATTGAGAGAGAGATAGTGCAAAATAGAGGGAGATCTAACCTACAGCGCACATGTAGTGAGTATTCAAATAGGACTAACGGGCCCGTGCTATTCATTTATAATTAGGGAATAAAGGATTTTATATGTTTGTGTCAATGCAAAGTAATCGTTTTCATCATTGTAGTAACGTCCATGCATCCGACATCAAAGAAGCCAAAGCAATCAGAAACCGATTGAAGATTTTAAAGCTCGCAGGCCACAGCGGGCATTAAGCACTGTTGTGGAAGGTCAGTGTTTTACGAACAAGAGCCCAACTGAATAGGAAAGGACTGTTCAAAGGGGAGTGGTTAGTACCAACATGTGATCGTCCTGATGATAGTTTTAAGAGTGTGTTCCTTTAGTCAAATAATTATTGTTTAAAATACGGTCGAGTAAAATACGTATGTTTGTCAATGATAATAAAAGGTCAAGGCTAAGTATGTAGAGAGAAAAAATAAATAAATAAATAAATAAAAATAAAACATAGTCCCCCGATCCTGTTAGTATACGATCGTCAGCAATTGACGTCGCATTCCAGCTAGCACCACGAGGAGGTAGGATTCGGAGTTCCAAGATAGCGGTTGCATAATAATACATCCGCTTCCTGGCATTAGCTAGCCAGCTGGAAAGAGCTTGATGAATTTAAAGTGTTTAAAAATACGAAGAACAATATGTTAATACTTACTCAAACTCCTGAACTGATTGGATGGCACGCAAGATGGTAATGAAATTGTTGGGCTGGGCTCGCTTAAGCTGGTACTCGCGTATATATTCTATTAATGCTCCCCGGTTTGTGCCTTTAGAACTTAAAAAGGGCTTGACCCAGCGCCATAAATTCTCGATGGTCTGTGTGTGTACTAATGGATCGCTTGGGTCGACAAAATTCTCGGAATGGTTTATCATCTCGTGCTCATACCCTTTTCCGTCTAATCCGATGTAGGCACGCCAACCATCCGTCACAATTGTCGTTCCGGGGGCCACATTGTTCATTATAATGCCCTGCAAGTTGCCAGCGTCGCGTTTCTGAACCAGCTCCAGAGAAATCTCTTTTGTCTCCCGACAAATACCACCGACCAGCCAAACCTGGTTGTTGTCCGCGATCCGTCCTCTGTGGTACTTCGTTTGGTAATGACGGACTCGTCGATCTCCACAGTGAGCCCTTCGCCTCCGATCTGTTGTCGGTGGGTTTCCACATATTCAGCGCTTATTTCACGGAGTATTTTGAACCATTTTAGAATGGCTGTCTTACCTACAATGAGATAAAAATAAAACAAAACAAAAAATTAATCAAAACCGACTGATTGAAAAAAATACTAAAAATAAATTACCGGCTGCACATTCAGCTTCCGCAACCATCCGCGTCGTATTTCGAGACCACTCGAAGGTTATCTCCATCAACTGGGATAGAGACAGCCTCTAATTTTTGAAAATACTATCCGTGCGGACAGTACATTCCCAGCCGGTGCAGCTCGATGTAGGCTTGCAAATCCATTTGCAAGCATTGGAGCGCTTGGTTACCTTCAGCTTCATTTGTCTCTTGCACTTGCTGCATTGTTGCGTTGGCGGCAAGAGTTCCGCTTCCTGCAAAAGACGAACCAACCCTTCCTCATCCGCGGTTAGCTTCTTCAGGTCACTGGAATTTTTGACTGCTGCAAATATATCCATGGTTAATGGTTTGTCCTGAAAATAAAACTTTCAAAAAGAGAGAATCTTTAATCTGTACACCACTTTGTTGATCAAAACATTCAACTACATACGGAGCAATATTTTCCCGCGCGATCTACACTTCCACACATAACCGATTTTACTCATTCGTTAGTACAATACATTTAAACACACTCAACCGATATCGACGATTGATTGTGTGGTTTGTGAAGTAGTGATGTCCTGCTCGACCCGCACCAACCGGATTGGAGACATCCGGAAGCAACTCGGAGTCGTTCGAAACGACCCGTAAGATTCAAGGAGGTTCAGTAGGTGCAACGATTCCGGAAATCCGGTAGGTGCAAGAAAGCAGTCTCGATTCCGACACGTTGGTGCATTTCGGGTCGGGTCAAGGTAGGTTCAATACTCGATCAGAAATCGCTGCACCAACGGGTCGAAGTCGCTTGTCACCTACTCATCATTCGGGTCGACCCGAACTCGTTACACCCGCGGGTCGGAATCGATTACAGCGCATAATAATGCAGCATAAGCAGCGCTGTGCATAAGGTGCAGCGATTTCTGATCGAGTATTGAACCTACCTTGACCCGACCCGAAATGCACCAACGTGTCGGAATCGAGACTGCTTTCTTGCACCTACCGGATTTCCGGAATCGTTGCACCTACTGAACCTCCTTGAATCTTACGGGTCGTTTCGAACGACTCCGAGTTGCTTCCGGATGTCTCCAATCCGGTTGGTGCGGGTCGAGCAGGACATCACTACTTCACAAACCACACAATCAATCGTCGATATCGGTTGAGTGTGTTTAAATGTATTGTACTAACGAATGAGTAAAATCGGTTATGTGTGGAAGTGTAGATCGCGCGGGAAAATATTGCTCCGTATGTAGTTGAATGTTTTGATCAACAAAGTGGTGTACAGATTAAAGATTCTCTCTTTTTGAAAGTTTTATTTTCAGGACAAACCATTAACCATGGATATATTTGCAGCAGTCAAAAATTCCAGTGACCTGAAGAAGCTAACCGCGGATGAGGAAGGGTTGGTTCGTCTTTTGCAGGAAGCGGAACTCTTGCCGCCAACGCAACAATGCAGCAAGTGCAAGAGACAAATGAAGCTGAAGGTAACCAAGCGCTCCAATGCTTGCAAATGGATTTGCAAGCCTACATCGAGCTGCACCGGCTGGGAATGTACTGTCCGCACGGATAGTATTTTCAAAAATTCGAGGCTGTCTCTATCCCAGTTGATGGAGATAACCTTCGAGTGGTCTCGAAATACGACGCGGATGGTTGCGGAAGCTGAATGTGCAGCCGGTAATTTATTTTTAGTATTTTTTTCAATCAGTCGGTTTTGATTAATTTTTTGTTTTGTTTTATTTTTATCTCATTGTAGGTAAGACAGCCATTCTAAAATGGTTCAAAATACTCCGTGAAATAAGCGCTGAATATGTGGAAACCCACCGACAACAGATCGGAGGCGAAGGGCTCACTGTGGAGATCGACGAGTCCGTCATTACCAAACGAAGTACCACAGAGGACGGATCGCGGACAACAACCAGGTTTGGCTGGTCGGTGGTATTTGTCGGGAGACAAAAGAGATTTCTCTGGAGCTGGTTCAGAAACGCGACGCTGGCAACTTGCAGGGCATTATAATGAACAATGTGGCCCCCGGAACGACAATTGTGACGGATGGTTGGCGTGCCTACATCGGATTAGACGGAAAAGGGTATGAGCACGAGATGATAAACCATTCCGAGAATTTTGTCGACCCAAGCGATCCATTAGTACACACACAGACCATCGAGAATTTATGGCGCTGGGTCAAGCCCTTTTTAAGTTCTAAAGGCACAAACCGGGGAGCATTAATAGAATATATACGCGAGTACCAGCTTAAGCGAGCCCAGCCCAACAATTTCATTACCATCTTGCGTGCCATCCAATCAGTTCAGGAGTTTGAGTAAGTATTAACATATTGTTCTTCGTATTTTTAAACACTTTAAATTCATCAAGCTCTTTCCAGCTGGCTAGCTAATGCCAGGAAGCGGATGTATTATTATGCAACCGCTATCTTGGAACTCCGAATCCTACCTCCTCGTGGTGCTAGCTGGAATGCGACGTCAATTGCTGACGATCGTATACTAACAGGATCGGGGGACTATGTTTTATTTTTATTTATTTATTTATTTATTTTTTCTCTCTACATACTTAGCCTTGACCTTTTATTATCATTGACAAACATACGTATTTTACTCGACCGTATTTTAAACAATAATTATTTGACTAAAGGAACACACTCTTAAAACTATCATCAGGACGATCACATGTTGGTACTAACCACTCCCCTTTGAACAGTCCTTTCCTATTCAGTTGGGCTCTTGTTCGTAAAACACTGACCTTCCACAACAGTGCTTAATGCCCGCTGTGGCCTGCGAGCTTTAAAATCTTCAATCGGTTTCTGATTGCTTTGGCTTCTTTGATGTCGGATGCATGGACGTTACTACAATGATGAAAACGATTACTTTGCATTGACACAAACATATAAAATCCTTTATTCCCTAATTATAAATGAATAGCACGGGCCCGTTAGTCCTATTTGAATACTCACTACATGTGCGCTGTAGGTTAGATCTCCCTCTATTTTGCACTATCTCTCTCTCAATCGTCTGGTCAGCGACCTGTAACTCACGCACATCCTTCCACGCACACATCATACGGAAGCCGTCGACTGCTATCGCTGAGTGGCATACCCAGATGGACAGAATGGGTAAGTTCGATCGGACCACAACAGCTTCTCTGTTCTTCAATGAATGAAAATAAGTTTATTGTTATGCACTAAACTAGTTTTCCAAACAACATGCTCGTCTTGGGCTCAAGTCCCGTATGGACCGCCCCCCTCATACATAGGACTGACTATCCTGATGTGGGTAATCAATAGCTTAATTACATTGATAAATCAATTAGTGGTACAGGCATACCATTAGTGAGAACAGTTATGTCCAAAACGGAAAAAGAGAAGTAAAAACACCTAACTATTTTGATTTTTTTTATTCATGAATCAGACTGACCAAACCTTTTTGCAAGCTAGTTGCATTTCTCACACAACAATTTTGGTAGATGATAGAACACCTTCTGTTAAGACGGAAGCACTTTTACCGTATCGATCACGACAACGCAGCACTTTCTTTCTTTTTGGCTTAACGATGCGAACATGTCGACCTGTACAGGCTTTCGAAACTGATTTGGTACCACGCAGCCGGATAGTTTAGTTTAGTTTAGTTTAGTTGAGGATAGTTGATCCTTGCTACGGGGGGACGGACCGTATGAGTTTTGAACCCATGACAGGCATGTTATTAGGTCGTACGAATTGATGACTGTATCACGGGACCGCACAGCGTTGCACTTTCTTCCTATTTATATCGTAACAAATAAATAATTGTTATGCTTTATTTCCGCTACAGCCGACAAACGTGGTCATGCTGACGTTATGTATAAATGCTTACAAGACTTATTCGTATCACCTAACCGGATAGTCAATCACTGGTTGGTGTGTGCTGGTTGGTGTGTGCTTCAGTGGTGCAAAAAAACATTAACTCTATCTTATCGTTGCACCGAAAGGTGCATGGCAGCGCCGAAAAGAATATAGCCATACCCTTCTACGCTCTCCTTTATACAGAACTGAGACACCAAAGGCACCCCGAGAGGCTGGTCACGGTCTTGATCATCATAATGCAAAACCCATCAATTGCACTCATTCAATACAAAGACGATCTATAGCTTAAAAAATATTTTGCCATATTTTATTGTTAATAATTGAAATAATAACAGATGTTGAACATGAAGAAAGTATAATAACATTTGAGTGAACACACAAATAACAATTATCATTACTTATCATTACACTTGCCTTGTTCATATTAAATTCAAATACCACTACTTCTTATAAGAGATAGGGTTTAAAAAACTAAAAGGTACAGGTATCTTATAAACATACTTAGTGAGAACATAACGATATATGGTACATGGTAGCAGCAATTCCAATTTACTTTTTGTGCACGTGCAGCAGAATCCAGGGATGGACGCAACATGTTTCAGCGGCATACGGCTGGCCAGATCCTTAACGAACAGTCGCGAGATCAGATGGGCCGCCGGCTTCGTCATATCTGGCGGCATCTTAAACTGCAGCTTCATCGTACGTGGTCGCCAAAACCGGGACCTTACCGCACAGCAGCTTGTACGCCAGCACGCCCAAATTCGATAGATCGACAGTTTTTATGTGCGGCTGACCATGCACCATCTCGGGCGATAAATAGTCAAGCGAAACGCACAGCGTCGTACCGGAACAAGGTCGGCTCGTACACGGACCAACCGAAATCGGCAATCTTCAGATCACCACCGTGCCCCAGCTGCAAGTTTTCCGGATGATGTCACGATGTATCACGTTGCGCTCGTGCTGCGATGAATAGGTGTGTTACTTTATAGCATGCAAAGGACAGCGGCGAAACACGACGGCCGACGCATCCTCCGGATCATCTTAAGCGGTGCATTCGAGCATGGGGTGTGGATGCGAATGATCAACCACGAGCTTACTGAAGCCGTATGGCGCGTCGGACATGGCTGTTTGCGCTGGCTGGGACATGTTGTAAAGATGCCAGACTCGTGCCCCAACAGCAGTGTGTTCGAAAGCGGCACTCAGTTCGGTACTAGAAGCAAGGAAGCACAGCGAGTTCGATGGCTAGATCAGGTGAAGTAAAACCTCGAAGATCGAGTGCCTACATCGATGGGAAGCTGCAGCTAGCGACCAGGCATTCCTATCAAGAGAGAGATGGAGAGGGAGAAAACCAAAATGAAACAATGTATAAGCAGTTTTTTTTTGCACTCAAATGCAATTTGTCTGTCTATGAATTGGGTTTGAACATATCACAATTCATTCCTGAGCATATTTTTTCATTCAGTTCATACTTACGTTCGTCAGAAGTGTAAGAGTGTTGACCATGATTGATTGACCATTGAACGATTGAAGAGGCTTATGAAACCGATATAAACGGATAGACCGATTTATGTACTTCAATTTCTAAAAAAATAAATAAATAAATAAATAAATAAATAAATAAATAAATAAATTAAACGAGATACTCCTACTGATGAAAAATATAAAATGCATAAAAAGGAAAGAAATGAGCGGTGAGGGTTTTCGATGATAAAATATTACAAAATATCTGCTCAGCCGAGCACTAGCAACGGAACACCAATGTATGATGCACCCGGCACTCCGGCGAGGGGCCAAGCGCATCCGATTTTAGTCAGCACTAACCAGCCAGTGAGCCATTCTGCCATCCAATCAGCCAGCCAGACAACCAGGCAGGGAAATTACATCATCATATTTACACATTATCGTTTTGTTCACATTATGCAACTGCATCGTCTAAAACACATTGTTAGCGGAACCTAGGAACAGTCATTTATATGCACATTATGAAGAATGCGGAAGCGAATACATCGGGCCAAAAACAAAAAAAAGGAGAACATCGTAGCTGAGAAATTTCCTTTCAACGCAATCACTGATTTCTTACCTTTTTGCACTTTAGTGATATTTTTTTGCTACCGAAAAATACACAAAACACACAGTTTTTTAAAACAATATTTGTACACTATTTTATTCAGTAAAGAATTCACTCCAGCACTGATATCAATTTTACTTAATGTTTACACACCACACGAAAACAAAGGACCTACTATAACGTACAAAGTTCGACACCTTTAAACGAAACTAGTTCATCCCATTTACACTGTATTTTGTACACTTGTATAAATACTTTCGAAGTATTCAATAGAAACCGATGCTCATGATTTAGTTGCATAAAACTAATGCAATCACACTTAAAACATACATATAGACACAATCACTACACAAAATCACTACAGCACTTCGCCGATCGAGATCTGCACACAACACGCCCGCTCCTAATCTAAACACAATACGTCCACGAAGCGTTCCCCAGATAGCAAAGCCGAAGGCCTTTGTATGGGAGCCATGGCGCTGATCAAGGCTCACTTTTTCGCGCGCATAAAGCAAAAAGTGCGCGAAGGCGAAAAAAAACCCGAAAGCGCTTCGTGTCCTCTCTCGTGTTTCTAGTTTTATTCTCTCTCGCATGTCATCACTCTCTCCCAGTTTTTCGGATTGAAATGAGAATTCACTCTCTTGATTTGGTTGCGGCAGTCTAGCTGCTTCACACTCTTTATTCTCTTCTTTTTGCAGTTCCCACAAGAGGATTCACACATGTGTTCTCACATACTTACATACACACACACGGTGGTTGGAAGCCTGGTGCGGCTGTTTCCAATTCTGCCTTTTCTTCTTCCCTCTTCACACCGCGCTGGAGCCCGTGGTGGTGCGCGTGTTCAGCCTGCTTGGTTCAGGAAAGATGTCATCAGATTTGGCGCGCCTCAACCGCGGTGTTGTATGAAGGCTGTTGATGAAAATACACAATTAATAGACACACTTTGTTAAAAAGATTACACTTCATTTAAAGATGTAACAAACTTACCTTTGTGCTTGAGGATCAATTGAAACTTGAACGCCTGTGCACACAGTGTCACACTTTTTAAGTAGTTTGAGGAACAGCTAGCGGTAGCAGCACACATCTGAAACTTGTAATGTGCAAAACATTGCATATTAGAATAATATTAGAATTAGAATAAATGTCACATAGCACTAGACACTTAGAAAAGGACACTTACCCAAACAATTAGATGATAAAAATTCGTCGTCCGATGAAGCAGAAAGAACACCGCGGATGGCGCAGTATGGAAAGTGTTTCACGCAGGAAAAATAGTTCACGCAGCACACAAACACACACTCTCACATCCACGGTTCAGAGCACACTGAAGTCGCTCTTTGGCTTGGATGGAAAAGAGCTAACACCCTGATGAGTGCGATGGAAGAAAATGACGTGTGTTCAACAGGGATGGGTAGAATCCAACACACGAAGTGTGCAGGAGAATTCTCTTCGTGTGGCAAGAGAGAATTGACAAACACCCTGATGAGCGAGAACGCAACAAACGTTGTAGAATGTAGAAACGGGATAGGAATAGTAAGCGAAGGCAGTTTGTGGACATGAGGGGGTTGAAACTGGGAGAAAAAAGCTTCGGTTGCTACTTGGGTCAGCGTCTCCGATGTCGCCTCATTCAAAGCACCAGGGCCAACTGCGACCAATCGACTCGGTGGCATCACATCCAAGTCAGTATCCGCAATGAGACCTCCCTTCCGAGGCAACAGTCATTCGATCGTTCGTCTGGCATTAGCTGAAACTAAAGAAAGAAAAAAAACGTATGCTTGTAGTTATAATCCAACTCACCCGTGCATTAGAAGCATTTTCACGGCGACAAAGACTGTCGGTAACGTTTGCTGGATCTTGCTGTGCGCTTGCCAATTGAGTGCACATTTCGCATTGCCCATTACGTGGACATCAAGGTGGCCATCATACTGCCCGGCGACGACGGCTCCTTAAATATAGCCGATGGAGACATGTCGCGGCAGAAGGTGTACCACACGTTTATCGGCTCGCGTCGTGCTGGATGGCGCCGGAGGAGATGGAGCGGGACCACGGATACGGCTTCTAGTCGTTCGGCATTACCGCGATCGAGATGGCGACCGGAACTGTGCCGTACCACAACTACCCGCAGATGAAGGTGATGATGCTGACGCTGCCGAACGATCAGTCCACGATCGATACCGACGCGGACAACAAGGGCCTGTACCAGGCGTGCGGCAAGACGTTTCGCAAACTGATCACCGAATGATTGTAAATGTAATTGTCCAAGCGTCCAACGGCGAGCGAGCTTTGTATGCTTTTTAACTATAGAAAAAAAAACAGTGGTTAAAAAAATAAACGCGAGGAGTTTTTGATACCGTGCGGATTACATTCATTATCAACTTACCTTGTTTTCCATGATCAAACATTGTTTAGTTTGATTGCGGGCATTCTTTCTTCCCTCTTTCTAACTATCGCCGGCTCAACACGGTTGCACAACAGCTGCATAGAAAATACCGCTTTAATTGATTTAATATTACAAATATTAGCTATGCTTTACTTACCCTAAACGGCTTTCAGGCGTGCGAAGTCGATTCTACCACCATTTATAATTTTTAGGCTGTTTATTTTACACATTACACACAACATTTTCATCACCGATGTAGCCTTTTTTTAATCATTCGCCGTTGTACATCGTGAGAGCTATCGTTCGGTTCAAAATGTAAACAAACTTTAATTTTTGAATATTTGACAGATTGCATGACCGATCAACCGCACACTATCTCGTTTTTCTTGTCAGGGCTGCTTCGATTGCCATAGGGGGGGCCTTAAAAAATCTTTTACCGTTTCACAAGTAGGTCGTTTCGGATAGTTTTGGTAGTAGTTTTTTTGTGTTTTGGGTTAGGTTTTTGATGTAATAAGCAGGACCACTGCCCTCGCGATCAGTGTTTTTTCGATATATTAACAATTTTACGGTCTTCTTTCGCCGTGGTCTTCTGAAGACGTCCGGTTGACTTGCGCGTTTCGGTTGTCCAAGCGCGTTTCGGTTGTCTAAGCGCGTTTCGGTTGTCCGAATATATATATATATATATATATATATATATATATATATATATATATATATATATATATATATATATATATATATATATATATATATATATATATATATATATATATATATATATATATATATATATATATATATATATATACAAACACACGCACACACACACACACACACACACACACACACACACACACACACACACACACACACACACACACACACACACACACACACACACACACACACACACACACACACACACACACACACACACACACACACACACACACACACACACACTCACTCACTCACTCACACACACACACGCTTACACACACACACACACACACACACACACACACACACACACACACACACACACACACACACACACACACACACACACACACAAACACACACACACACACACACACACACACACAAACACACACAAACACAAGTAACGTGGCAAAACAATCAGCTGTCAAATCGGCATAGTCAGACGTGTTTACGTATAGCTCCGTGATTTATTTTCCGTATTTCGGTTATTTTAACAAACAATCAGTTTTCTATAAGTAAAAAAGTTGTGTAGTGAGCTTGCCCGCAACGTATTATACATACTTTTAGCAATTGGGCTAGTTCTTCTTCAATTGCTCGTCGGTCGCATCACCCGCGTAGTGCGTCTATTAACCGGTCAAGGCATCGACCTGTGAATTCCTTTTCAAAATGGAGCATACTTGCAACTCTTGCGCAACCGAGATCACCGAAGACCTGATTAGCTGTTATATTTGCAACTCACCGTTCCACATCCGCTGTTCGCGCATTCCTGAGAATGCACTGAAGCTAACCAACGAATACCAACAACTCCACTGGTGCTGCCTAGCGTGCAACAATGTGATTATTAATCCTCGCACTAAATACATCAAACAAGCTTTGGCCCAGTCGAGCATACAAACAACAATGGATGCCGTCGCCAATAGTCTCAAATCTGCACTTGAACCTCTAGCAAAAGAAATTCGTACTGGTCTATCGCAGCTTAATGAATCGCAGAAGAGAACACCACTGAGCAGTCACCCTCCTGCCAAATTGCGCAGAGTTTTACCAGCGAAGAGATTATTCTCCGAGTTGGTCAGTGCTACAAACACTTCACCTGCTATCTCGCTTGTCGCCAAAAGAACAACAAACATCAATAACAACAATATCAACAATAACATAGCCGTACCGTCACTAGCTGAGCACAACAATATTAACATCACAAATAACATCACTTCTCGCCAGCCAATTGCTATTTATGGCACGGATAACGATTCTCCAAACCTTCCAACCGTTCAAAACCGCTTTGTACCCAAAATGTGGCTTCATTTAGCTAACATTGCTCCTGGCACTTCCTGTGAACAAGTCGTGGAATCTGTGAAACGACGGCTGGCCACAACCGACGTCATTGCATTTAGCTTGATGGGCAAAAATTTCGACACTACTTTGGCTAGACCGATGTCGTTTAAGGTTCGCATCCCGGCTCACCTTCGTGAAACTGCGTTATCGTCCTCGGTTTGGCCTTCTAATCTACGTGTACGTGAATTTATACTACGTGATAACCGTCCAGCATCATCCCATCCTTTGGCTTGTCTCACACCGATGAATGCACATGAAACCCCACTTCAAAGCATCAATGCAGTGCCTATCGATAATATTCCGAAACCGGCAGAGCAAACCCTCAATGAAAAGCCAAATAGTTCATCACCTAGTAATGTACAACCAATAGTGCACAATATGGAGCATTCACCTATCCCAGCTGATCGTACGGCTCAAAACAATCATCACGAACACAGCTCATGAAGCTTACGCACACAAGAAGCATCAGCCAGTCGCTATTCGCACACTAACACTTCATGTAATGACCACGCACGCACTAACACAGCAACTCACTTGAAAATGTTTTCAGTTCGCGATATTAAAAACATTTCACATGCCAAACCGACTGACACTGCTTTGAAACCATGTGATATACATTTTCACTACCAAAATGTTAGAGGACTACGTACCAAACTCACAGAATTTGGATTGAACACATTGGACGCTAAATATCAGATAATAATACTCACCGAAACCTGGCTTGACAATTCAATTCCATCATCGCTACTGTTTGACCCGGGCTATTCGGTGTATAGATGTGATCGTAGCTTGTCTAATAGTATGCATACTCGTGGTGGTGGCGCACTGATCGCATGCTCATCCTTATTGAACACCCGTGAACTCACTCTACCTCGTAACTCACTTGAGCAAGTGTGGGTTACCGTTCGCCTATCATCTTGCACGATATTCATCGGGACTGTTTACATTCCTCCTAATCGAGCTAACGACACAGATACTCTTACATCTGTGATTGAAAGTGTAAGTGCAATAGTAAACCATGCAAAAACTAATGATCTAATATTTTTGTTTGGAGATTTTAATTTTTCGGCAGTATCGTGGTCACTAGCACAACAAACATTTGGTCACTCATCATCGTTCGCGCACTATGTGGCAAATTCATCATCTTCGGTCAGATCCCGGTTTTTGGATGAAATTAACGCTAGCGATCTTTATCAAATAAGCTGTATCAAAAACTCGCTGAACCGGCAGCTCGACTTAGTATTCGCAAATTTTATTGCCGCAACTTACTGCATCGATTTGCACCCCTGCCCAACACCACTAGTCTCTCCTGACCTGTACCATCCAGCCATCGATTTAACGGTTCGAATTCCAAGCACAATGCCTAATCCTACACTGATGCAAGCAAGTAGACCTAGGATGAATTTTTATAAAACCAATTTTACTCGGCTTGATGAGCTCATAACTAATTTTAATAGCCAGTTCAGAATTAGCCAGTTTAATTCTGTTGATGAAGCTTTATCGATATTTATACGCTTTCTTTTATCCTCGTTTGATTCGTGTGTACCAATTATCACACCAAAGAGCGGCCCTGCTTGGTCTGACCGCCACCTAAAAAAACTTAAAAGAGCTAAGGAAGCTGCATTAAAAAAATATACGAAGTACCGATCACCTGTTAACAAAAGCATATTAAATGAAACAACTCGCTTGTACCGTAGTTACAATAAAATACGCTACGGTGGCTACTTGTCTCGGTTGGAGAAGAATTTTATCAAAAGGCCCAAAGCTCTCTGGAGTTTTCGTAAGAAACACAATAGTACAAATGTGACACCTAAATCGATTTACCACAATGACCGAGCTGGTTCAACTGCTTCAGATATGTGTGATATATTTGCGTGTAGATTCGAGGAGGCATACACAATCTCAACTACTGACGACAATATTATCACCAACGCTTTAATTAATACTCCTAATGATGTCATCGACCTTAATTTAACTAATATATCGCAAGAATCTGTTCTAAATGTGCTCAAAGCAGTCAAGCCCAAAGCTAGTCCCGGCCCAGATGGTATTCCTGCCATCATTCTCAGCCGATGCTGTGAGTCCATTGCGCCGATCTTCACCAAAATTTTTAATTTTTCGCTGCAACAAGGAGAATTCCCCTCTATTTGGAAGAGTTCATGGATAGTCCCCATATTTAAAAAAGGTGACAAGGAAGATGCAGCCAACTATAGAGGCATAACATCACTCAGTGCTGGAGCCAAAGTTTTTGAGAAAGTGATCCAAACAAGTTTACTCACGGCTTCATATCACTATATTAGCCCTCAACAACACGGTTTCGTTCCAAAGCGGTCGACGATTACTAACCTTGTTGACTTTACATCACAATGTCTCCGTAACATGGATAGCAGGATTCAAACAGATGCAGTTTATATGGATTTAAAGGCTGCTTTTGATAGCATCGATCACAACATCCTTTTAGCCAAGATGAACAAGTTGGGACTTGGGCGAAATTTAATATGCTGGTTAGAATCGTACCTTGTCAATCGATCGTATGCTGTATCTTTCTCACGGTGCCATTCAAGGTCTTTCATTGCATCATCTGGTGTGCCACAAGGTAGCAACCTCGGTCCACTACTGTTTGTACTGTTCATCAACGACCCATCGTATGTAGTACCAGCAGCGAATCATTTAATGTATGCAGATGACATTAAAATCTACATGACGATAAAAAATGACACAGACCACTCCGAGCTACAACAATACCTTCTCGATTTTCACCAATGGTGCAATCGAAACCGCCTGAGCCTCTGCATTGAAAAATGCCGAGTCATTTCATTCACACGCGCACGAGAAATTAAGAATACCAGCTACACAGTTAACGGTTTACCAATAGAACGCACTAATACTATGAAGGATCTCGGAGTCATACTTGATTCAAAGCTGTCATTTGACCAGCAAACAGAGGAGGTGATTACCCGAGGTAATCAATTGCTTGGCATGTTGTTTCGGATAACAAGAGATTTCAAAGACCCAGTGTGCATCAAAGCGTTATACTGTGGTATTATCCGCCCGGTACTCGAATACGCCTGTGTCGTCTGGAAGCCCTCAACCCAAAGACTTTCTGAGAGAATAGAATCGATACAGCGTCGCTTATCCCGATACGCAACACGCTTGTTACCTTGGCCACCTGGCAGTCAGTTACCACCTTATGAATCGCGACTTCTGCTCCTCGGACTGCAACCGCTCCACATCCGACGCCGTACCGCACAACAACTATTTGTGGCTGGTTTACTGCAAAATAACATCGACTGTCCTTCCCTACTCCAGCAGTTAAACTTTTACGCGCCTGCTGTTCAGCTTCGCTCTCGTCCGTTACTTGCCCTGAACCGTAGTCGAACTGGATATGGATCTAGAGACCCCCTCAACTCCATGATTAGGGTGTTTAACGAAGTTCGTCATTTGTTTGATTTTGGAACCTCAGTGCAATCCTTTAAAAACTGCCTTAGAAGCGAATTATTAAGATGATCTTACTACTTATTTTAATCTAATATTAGACTTAAGAACATTCACACGGATCCATTGTTATCCATTGAACGAGTAATAAACAAATTAAACAAAATTAAACAAATAAAACAAGTGCACGCGTGCGTTGAAAAAACCAGGGTCCTATCTTAATGTCCGATACTGTACCTGTCATACCGGATCCGATCAAAATTATTCCTAGTTTTGATGGAAATAAAAAAAAATAGTTTTCGTGGATACAAACGGCTAAAAATGCACTGAATTTGTTTAAAGATCGTATTGATCCTTTTCTGTACGAAGTTTATGTCGATGCAGTAAAAAATAAAATAGTAGGGAAGGCAAGAGACTTTATAAGCGCTGAGGGAAAGCCACAAAATATCGAGGAAGTAAAGGGCAAAATAAAAATATTACTAAAATAAAATAAGATAAAATCTCTAGGTGATCGGAAAGCATTTGTCGCTGGACGAAATGATTCATTTTATGGTTAGGTTCAAGCAGCTCCACTACTCGATCTGGAAAGCACGTATACTTTTCTATGCAAATTTGAATCTTTTCCCATTGAAAATAAGCGCACTTATCGCCAACAGAGTTCAAGCAATAATGGGAATTCAAACAGAGTGCAGGAAAGTTATAATGAAAATGGTACAAGATCATATAATTATAATAGCACCGACCCCTCACAACCTCAAACATCTAAATCATTGTTTCAAACTCGTTCATCAAAAACCATGGATACATCGACTGCTAAAACCCGGTTAACGATACACAGAAATGAATTCAATAACAGTGAAACATTTGACTGCAAATAAAACGACGAGGACGAATGTAATAAGATAAGATTTTTGGGAGGCAAGTACAAATCATCCTCCAAAGTAGATTATCTTCCTAATATCTTGTGTGAGAACAGTGTTTCAAAACAGGAACTAAAATTGTTAATAGACTGTGGATCGAACAAAACTTTCATCAAGAAAAGAATCATCTCGTCCGTTGAATTGTGTGAAGAAATAACGATTAAAAATATAACGGGTGACTATTGTATCAAAACAAAAGGTACAATTAATCTACTTGGTCATCGATTACCTGATTAAACTTATTACGAAATGAACTTTCATAACGTTTTCGATGGTATTTTAGGGTCAGAATATTTAGCAAAGACTGGTGGTGTTTTGAACTATAAAAATGAAACATTTACTATAGAAGAAACTTTGGTAAACACCGAGAGCATTTGCCAAGCTAACCATTTTACTTCGCTTTACACCTTCAAACCGATCTCTAATTCTGACATAGCTGCAGCGATCGCCTCGGTACTTGACGCCGTTGATGTGCCGTTACCCTTATTTTCTAAAGCTGAAGTTTCTTCATAATCTCCTTCGATCAGCATGGGTTCTTAAAAAACAGAAGCATCGAAACTAATTTTCTGTCACTGATTTGTTCCTGCTACCCTGCTCTCGACAGTGGAAATCGATGTCTTGTATACTGACTTTCATGCTGCTTTCGATTCCGCCAATCATACTTCACTACTAGCTAAACTAAAAAAAAAAATACGGTGTCCATGACGCATTAGTGCTATGGCTTTCAAGCTATCTAAACAGCAGGGATATCAAGGTGTAGATTAATTCTACGTATTCTACGCCCTTCACTCATACTTCAGGGGTACCGCAAGGGAGCATCCTTGGACCATTGCTGTATATCATTTTCATTAACGACATCGTCAATGTAATTCCTGACTGCCAAAAATTGTTATACGCCGATGAACTAAAGATTTACACAACTGTTTCGGATACCGCTGATTGTCTTCGACTACAAAATTGTCTGTCTAGCTTTATCTCTTGGTGCAAGTTAAATAGCATGAATGTTAATATTAAAAAATGTTCTTTGATAACGTTCGCCAGAAAAAGATCCCTTATTCTTTTTGACTACAAAATAGCTGGCAGTTTAGTTCCGCGGACCTGTTGGCGTTCGCGATTTAGGTGTACAGCTAGATAACCGGTTAAAGTTTGACTGTTGGAACCTTTTCGCAAGGTACCCAACGACCTGTCGTAAACGCGCGTTTTGAAATATGTAAGATATCGGTTCGGATTTCAACCGATCGCGTTCGGTTCGGCAAGAAAAGGATAAGAAGGGTGACAAGACGCGCAGAAGGCCTGTAAACCAAAAGCGGGAATGGAAGACTAATTTTTTGGCAAACGTAGAACAATAAATCGTTTCGGCAAAGAATTTACACCGCGTTGGTTTTCATTTCGCAACATTGACGATCATTTTGAGTTGCGTTTAGCTTAAGCAAATCGTTTGTTAAGTTTTGTGTTACGTGTCGCCAAAGATTTCAAGGACTTCTTTACCCTAAAATAACTGTATTGTGCTAATATAAGACCGATTCTAGAATTTGCTAGCATTTTATGGACACCAACTCAGCAGTACAAAATCGATAGACTAGAAGCAGTTCAAAGAAAACTTTCACGTGCTCTTTAGTACCGTTTACCATGGTCTCGACAATCTGTGTACCCTTCGTATCGTCATAGATGTCTGCTATTCGGATTAGTCTCACTAAAACATAGACGAATGACGGCACAGTGTACTTTTATACATAAGCTTATCTAGCAGGAATCTAAGGCAACATCTCTTATTTAGTAGTGATTTTAGGTGTACGGTATTTGGCTGTAATGATCCACTTTTGAGAATGATTGACTCGTATAGCTCTGTTCACAGCATTGTCGATCCTAGCGTAAGCGTAAATGTAATAAAACAAACTTTGCGAAGCCTTTACTGACGAGTGAAATTCTTATAATTTTTATCAATTTATTTTTGTGGTCAGCTTTTATTTATTTTCTCATGAGTTCAGTGTTTATATTAGTTAGAAATCTAGTATTGAGTTATGGAGGCCAGCATGGCTAGATAACTTTGTTCAATAAATAATTAAATAAATAGTCTATCTTATTCTATTCTTTGCCTTTTTTGAAATATTTTTCCGCTCAAAAGCTATTTAATCATATAGTAACAATAAACACGTTATCAGACAGCGATTGGTTTGTACGAAGCTACCAAGTCCTTTGCATAAATGCTATAATTCAACCCGGATTATACCACGCTAAAAAAAAGCAATCAATTGTGTTTATTATTAGCCCATGCAGTTCATTGCCACTCAATGAAAAAATATTTGGAATAAATGTTAACAATTTCGAAACGATTACCCTGTACCGCTTCAAGATAACGAAAACCTAGACGAACTAGTAATTGAAAAACTTATTACAACAGAACATCTTTCACTGCTAGAAAAAGAGTACATATTGAAAACAATTCTAGACAATCAACAAGTTCTGTTGAAAGAAAATGAAAGACTATCTTCAACCTCTATTATAAAGCATTAAATAATCACAAAAGATAATGAGCCTACATATACAAATTCATATATTTCATATTTCGAAACAGTTACATAACAGACGTTGAAAATCAAATTAAAGAAATGCTTGAAGATGATATCACAATGCTTGAAGATGGACACATTCTAGCAGTTCATTTCCGCACCAATCTGGGTTGTCCCTAAAAAAAAAAAGATTCATCTGGAAAAAGTAAGGATAGAGTAGTCATTGACTCTCTTCTCTTCTTCTTTGGCTTAACAACCGTTGTCGGTCAAGGCCTGCTTGTACCCACTGGTGAAGTGAGCTTGGCTTTCTTTGACTTATTGTTACCATAGCAGGATAGTCAGTCCTACGTATGGGGGCACGGTCTATTTGGGGCGTGAACCTATGACGGGCATGTTGTTTAAGTCGTACGAGTTGACGACTGTACCACCAGACCGGCCCAAAGTCATTGACTACCGCAAAATAAATGAGAAGACTGTAAACTATAGATACCCTATCCCTCAAATAGAAGAGATCCTTGATAACTTAGGAAACTCAACATATTTCTTAACTCTCGACCTTAAATCAGGATTCCACCAAATACAGATGGATCCAGATTATTCGGAAAAAACTGCATTTTCTACGGGTTAAGGGCATTTCGAGTTCACTAGAATGCCTTTTGGCCTGAAAAACGCTCCAGCTAATTTCATACCTTGATTTCAAAGGGCTATGTAGGCATGTGTAAAATGAACGAGAATCGCACCGTTCGAACAGTTCGGTAAAGTGCACGAACGAACGAGGTTCTTAACAAAAAGAACGAGCAGGACTTTTGGAAGAAACTGACTACACCGAACGCGTTCGAACGTTCCGTTCAGTGTTCGACGGCACATATACATGTGGTAATGAAACGTGCAAAATCATATTGCTTTCTCGCTCTTTCTCGCACCGTGCGAACGGGTCGTCAGAGATCAAAATGTACCCTGTTGGTGTTGAAATCGTACCCATAGTCTGCGCCTACACGCGAGGTCCAAAACAGCCGATGTCGTACAAAATCATGAAAAAGTCTGCGCCCTTTTGTTCCGACGTCCTCGTGAAGTTTATCGAGCCGAACCGAATAGTTGTGTTCGAGAAACATGCCCAATCAGCAAAACCGAAGCTATTGGAAAACTTTCCTGTGTGCCAAAGCGAGAGAGCATGTCTTCTTTCTCTAGATTTTGGACGGCACAACGCCGATCGTGTGGCCTATGAACGAAAAACGGGAGAAGGGAAAACCGATATCCTTCGAGTGACACACACGCATGCATCTGCATGCGTATTCCGCTCAACCGAGACTACACATCTCTCTCGATCTCCCATGATTTTTCTGCTATCGCGCTCATCCGGGTGTTAGGCATCCTCAGTCTGTCCAGAACTTTCACTGTGGAAGGATGTGTTGGAGTGATGTGTGATTTCTTGTGCCCCGTACTTTGCTCGTTTACGTTTTGTGCCGTGTTCCTTCTTCTTCAAATATGGAATGATTTATCCTTGTAAATTTCTAAGGTAAGTTTCTTATCCTCGTGTGTGCTTCAATGGATACATTCAACTTACGCTTGTCGTCTAAAAAGTTACAGTGCACGCGCATGTTAATCGACGGTTGCCAACATCCCGCAAAACGATCGACAGAAGGAAAACGGTGTCCGGTTTTAAAATATAAAGGTAAGCGTTTCTATAATCCTATGTGCAAAATATTGTTTAGTTTGTTATAAAAAACATGGATTAATTATTGGTTAATTTTCATCAACAGATTTCATTACAGCTCTTTCGTAGAAGAGCGCACTTCAAGGACGCCTAGGATACGGCTAAACATGCGCAGCACCAGTCCGTGACGTCATTTCCAGACAGGCGCCGGCTGAACACGCGCAGCACCAGTCGAGGATGTCCTAGCGCAGAGGGTAGAGGGAAGAACGAGAGGAAGGGTAACAGAAAGCAATCGCAGCATTTGGAAGGGGTGAAGCATCCTGCCGTATACAGAGTGTGAGTGTGCCAAAACGCATGTGGAAAGAGTAACACCAATAAATAGCATGCGAAAGTGTGCATAAAGCAAAAAGAAAAAGCGTCACTACTACAACCAGCAATCCGAAAATATAAGGGGAGGGATAAATACAAATGTATGCGTAAGCAGGACCAGCAATCCAAGCATTTGAATGTGTGCGTCGGTTTGTGCCGTGCTGAAAGTTTTTACTTTAGCTGCTGCTAGTGTAAAAACTTAAGGAAAGCTTAAAGTAAAAATTTTTTACACGGGGCGCCTTCGGAAATTGTTGGCTGGGTGTGTGCGTATCAGGTAGCAGCATTTGTACTGCTTACCTGCCGTATGCCGCTGTGATACCGAGCGAGACGCATAGACAACGCATCAAAAGGACATGTGTAGCCGTGAGGAAATTTTTCTTTGTCTCTTTTGCCTTGTCCTTGCCTTTAGATCCTGATGAGTGAAGCATGCATACCTTTCGGGTACGTTCGGGGTATAAGCTCTGTCCCTCTCATGTTAATGGTGAAGATAGAATCGTATGCCATCGGCTCTGCATTAGGGCGTGGGCAGGCCCGTGGACGCTGTCTCCCAGCCAACAATTTCCGAAGGCGCCCCGTGTAAAAAAAATTTACTTTAAGCTTTCCTTAAGTTTTTCCACTAGCAGCAGCTAAAGTAAAAACTTTCAAAACGGCACAAACCGACGCACACATTCAAATGCTTGGATTGCTGGTCCTGCTTACGCATACATTTGTATTTATCCCTCCCCTTATATTTTCGGATTGCTGGTTGTAGTAGTGATGCTTTTTCTTTTTGCTTTATGCACACTTTCGCATGCTATTTATTGGTGTTACTCTTTCCACATGCATTTTGGCACACTCACACTCTGTATACGGCAGGATGCTTCACCCCTTCCAAATGCTGCGGTTGCTTTCTGTTACCCTTCCTCTCGTTCTCGAAGCGACCTTGGCCGCTACGATACCGTCGTACGAGACCGTCGATGACAGCTGATAACGGCGGCCGTATCCGTACAGGCGGCTAAAGAACACGAACCGTGAAATAGGAGAGGAGGTGAGAGAAAGATCATCGTGAGAATGGAGAGAGGACAAGGTTGACGATCGAAGGAGCCAACGGGCGATGGCGGTAAAAAGATGAAGGAGATTCTGGTGTCGGTGCTTGGCTTGATCGGAAGTGTAGTAATTGAAATAAAAGTTCTGGTGTTGGGGAGCATAAAATTAAGCATTTTTATTTATAATAAATAGTTCTAACCGTTTCATCTGGTGACAGCGGTAAAGCGCAAAATTTAGCGCATATAAAGTCATTTCTGGCTGGTGTTCTTAACCCGGGTAATTTGGTAACGGTAAATATTTTAGTGATAAGTGGTGCAGGGAAAACGCAGCGTCATAGTGGTAATTATAGCTAGTGAATTAATTTTAATATACATATATTTAGTGGCCTAATAGTAAAGTGCATAGTTATTAAAATATTTTGAAAAAGTTATAGTGTCAGAAAAAAAACCTTTATTTAGTGAATTTTTTTTATTAATCATAGTCACATATTTTTTCGTACATATAACATATAAGGTAATGAACAACAAAGTTCTGTCTCTTAGGAACAGAACTGTTCAAATTAACACCGAAAATATAACAAATATTCGTATCACCCAGACTGCAAATCATTTAAATTCAACAACAATTAGTGAAGCGTGTTTAACTAAAAATTATAGCTTCAAAGAACGCCTTCAAATACTTAAAGCAGAGCTTCTTAATCAAAGCGCGGAACTTGATAGAGCAATAAACGGATCGCATAATAGCATGGCTTACGAGTTTCCCATTAAACAGGCAATGCTTTGCATTCCTGAATTTAACGGAGATGCAAGAGATCTGGATGGTTTTTTGTATCAGATTGAATATTTTGCAAATCAGATTCCGGAGGGAGAGGCTGAAGAGGATTTGATTCGCATAGTTATGTTTAAGTTAAAAGGAAAAGCAGCTGGTTTTTTTAATCGTATTTTGGACGATACGTGGGAAAAGGTGAAGATGAAATTGATTAGACAATTTGGAGAAAAATTTGACATCGAAGCCATTTTTCAACAAGTTGAGACGCTTCATCAAGGGGTCAATGAACCTTTCTCGGAATACAAAGAAAGGGTGTTAACACTAAAAGAGCAAATCATCAATAATGACATAAATAACACGGAAGATTCATACGCGATGAAAAATTTAAAAATTCACTTTTTGGCCGGTTTAAGGAAGCCAGAATTGCAAACACTCGCGAGAACAAACAAACATTTACATTTTAATGAACTGTTAGAATATCTCCAGGAAGAGGTAGTTCAAATAGAACACATCCGAAAAATAGAAGAACGATTAAATCGTACAATGATTTCCGAAACAAACGACACCATAAACAATGCTCTTTTCACCAATTCAATCCACAATAGTGTTGATAACGGAAGCTCATCCAGCCCACATGTCCAAAATCGCGGTATTACTAGAAACCAGCAGTATGTAGATTTTCGGAATAATAGTAGAACACGCTGCGATAATTATATTAACAGCACTCAATTGTCAGACCCGAATCATTTTGGGCTACCACAACATAACAGCACTACATACAATCCTAACATTACTAACAACACCAACAATTTTTCACGGCCAAAAAGATTTCCAACGCCGTATAGAAGCTATGGTGCACAACATATTCCAACACAAAACAATTATTCACAATATACTCCAACACAAAACAATCATCCACAAGGGCCTTCTCAATACAACCATTTTAGAAATACATATAATCAACCCCAATCACATAACAGTACAAATCAAAAAAACTACAACACGGAACACTAGTCGGTCTAAATAAAAATTCTAGTGTTCCCATCGTTAAAACTGATTTGTTCTGCCTTAGGGCAGAAGAAGCACACACAATCGAAAGGGATCCGATAACAAATAGTGAATACATACACAATTATGAATCACTAGATATAGCATTCACTAAGGAAGGTAAACTGATGGTTCAAATTTTATCAGAGAGTGAAAAGAAAAAAAAGATTAATTATCTAATTGATTCGGGAGCATGTTCGAATGCATTGAGTTGGGAATTAGCAAAAGAGCTTGGGTGTTCTACAATAGATTATCAGGATAAAGTAACGTTTTCAAGTTTTAACGGAACATTATCCGACACTGTGGGTTCAATTTTTATAAATTTATACGTTGGGAAATCGTTGTATAGAACAAAATTTTATGTTATAAGAACACTTGGTGTTCCTGGAATAATTGGGGCAGAATTTTTAATAAAATATACTGTTAATGTTGGGGAAAACTTTCGAACAATAAATTTAAAGAAACCATCAGGTGAAAAAATAGAGGAAACAGAAAAAAAATGGGAACAGAATACAAATACAGTTATCGATGATAATAATACTATACCACAAGATAATTTTGAACTTCTCCCAAATATTGAGAAGCAACTTACAGATTGTGATTTAATTGAAACAAGCAAAAGCACTCCATTGGTGGGCTTAGAACGATTTGGGGAATTAATGAAACAAATCAATATCGATCATTTGGATAGTTCAATGGCAACGGATATGAAAAAAATTCTCATTGAGTATAAGGATATATTTTACTTGCCGGGAGATAAACTTACATATACCCAAGCGGCAACGCATGAAATTGAAACAAGCTCTAACGTCCCCATTTACAAAAGGCAGTACAGATTCCCTGCATTACTAAATAATATCATGGAAGAGCATGTAGAGGAAATGCTGAAACAAAAAATTACAACCCCAAGCAAAAGCCCATGGAATGCACCCGTGATGTGCATACCAAAGAAATCTGATAGTGAAGGGGCACGAAAATATCGTATTGTTGTTGACTTTCGTGCGTTAAATTTAATAACAAAACCATTTATATACCCTATTCCGAGGATAGATGATATTATGGACAATATTGGAAACAGTAAATTGTTTTCAACAATTGATTTGAAATCGGGTTTTTTTTCAAATTCCCATAGCACGCAAAGACGCTGCAAAGACTGCATTTTCAACGTCTAAGGGACACTATGAATTTTTACGAATGCCAATGGGTCTTAAAAATAGCCCATCAACATTCCAAAAACTAATGAACACAGTCCTATACTCAATTCAGCCTGTCAAAGCGTTTGTCTATCTAGATGATATTGTGGTGTTTGGCGAAACGGCAGAGGAGCATAATTTTAATTTAATTAAAGTTCTTAAAGCGCTAATGCAATACAATCTTAAAATTGAACCATTAAAATGCAAACTTCTTCATACAGAAATTAATTATTTGGGCCATACTATAAATGAACAAGGAATTAAGCCAACACAAGGAAATGTGAAAGTTATATTGGATATGCCAACACCAAAAAGTATAAAAGAATTACGATCGTTTTTGGGAACAATTAACTTTTATGGTAAATTTATCCCTAACGTGTCTGAAATCAGGAAACCATTTCACGAGCTACTGAAGAAAAATAAAAATTTCGTTTGGGATGAGCACTGTGAAAAGGCATTTGAAAAATTAAAACAATTTCTAGTTTCAGAGCCTTTGCTGGTACGACCAAATTATAAAGATACCTTTGTCATTACAACCGATGCTAGTGATTATGCTCTTGGGGCAGTATTATCCAATGAAACAACGGTAGACAGACCAATTGCATACGCTAGTAAATCCCTTGTAGGAGCGGAAAAACGGTACCATCCTATTGAAAAGGAACTTTTGGCTATTGTATGGGCCGTTGAATATTTTAAACATTACATTTATGGGCAAAAATTCCTAGTTTATTCTGATCATCGACCGTTAGTATCGATTTGGAAGCTCAAAGAAAACTCTCCGATACTATCAAGGTTAAGATTACGACTCCAAGGGGTGGAATGCGAAATTCGCTACAAAAAGGGAAAGGAAAATGTAGTCGCTGATTTTTTATCAAGGCTACCAGAACTTAATCGGAACGAAATACAAGAAAAACAAGCAAACAAGACAGTAGCCGTAGTTACACGTCAACAAAGTAAACAAATATTAGAGTCACTAAATAACAAAAAAGAGAATAATGTACAAGAAGATGTTGTGAAAGACGAACAAGAAGATCACTGGGGAAATTTGTTAAAAATACATTGGGATGGGGATCTAAATGGCAAGGAAATGCAGAGAAAAGAACAACTAGATAAGATTAAACAAACAGTTAAAACCAAATTTAAAAATTACAGCTCAGATCTAGACAGGATTGAAATTGAAAGAAGCGAAGTCAATACCGTGCTTCAAGAATTTCACGATGCCCCATTAGGAGGACATGTAGGGGTAAGAAGAATGAAGAAAAGAATCAAGGAGTTGTTCTTTTGGAGAGGAATGGATAGTGACATTGAAGGGTATGTCAGATGTTGCAAGTCATGTCAACTCAATAAGATTGGAAAATTTAACAAAATCCCTATGCAGATTACCACTACCTCGAAATACGCATTTGAAAAATTATATATAGATATCGTTGTCCTACCAGAATCAGAGGGGGGTAACAAGTATGGGCTTGTCATTCAAGATGATCTTACAAGATCTTATAGTTATTCCCTTAGAAAACCAAGAGGCAACAACGGTTGCAAAAGCGTTTGTTGAAGGGGTAATCTGTCTTGTAGGTACCCCATCCGAACTAGTAACAGATCAGGGCACAAACTTCATGAGCCAAGTCATGAAAGACACTTGTAGGTTATTGAAAATTAAAAAAATTAATACTTCGGCTTACCATCCACAAGCGAACGTAGTAGAGAGAGCACACAGAGAGCTAAAAATTTATCTGAGACAATTTGTGGGAAAAAATTATCAGACGTGGGACAGAGTATTGCCATATTTTGCGATGGAGTACAATACTAGTGTAAACTCCTCTACTGGGTTTACGCCTTACGAATTGGTATTCGGTAAGAAAGCTAGATTGCCAACATCAATATTCCATAAAACAGATCGTAAAAAGTCATATACGGATTTTTGTGAGGAGTTAAGAACAAAACTAAGGGAAATACACGCTATTGCAAGAGAAAATTTAATTAATTCTAAAACAAAGAGGAAAGCAAAGTATGACCAAAGTGCAAATGAATGGCAGCCCATGTGGGGAGAAATGGTTTTGGTGAGGAATAACCAAACAGGTGTAGGGCAAAAACTACAAGGCATTTGGAGAGGGCCATATGAAGTAGTGGAGATACCCAGCAATCAAACTTGCGTGGTAAGAAATGGAAAAAAGTTGGAAAAAATTCACAACAATAGGCTTAAAAAGTTTTATGATTAAAAAAAAAATAATAATAAAAAAAATGAATAAGGTTGATACCAATATACCAATACGTCAAAAGATTAGGCATAGATTTAGAGATAGGGAATAACGGAAGTATGGGATATAGATAGCCAGATAGATAGGAGTTATCATACATAGGATATAGATAGTTAGGTAAATAGGATTAGTAGTAGGATTAGGATTAGGATAGGTAAATAGGATATGAAAGATTTAATTGTGAATAGATATATATAAACACAAGTATAATAATGCATTAAAAGAAGAATCGAATTATGAAATCGCGCAGAACTTTAGCAATTATACGGTTTTTATGTAAATCTATGGAAAAAGTTGTAAATTAGGAATAAGGATTATTAAAAAAAAAAAAAAAAAAAAAAAAAAAAAAAAAAAAAAAAAAAAAAAAAAAAAAAAAAAAAAAAAAAACTAGAAGAACTAGCACCTCATAACTTTTACGCGACACTTTTAGCCTACACACACGCACACATCAGCAAAATTGTATACGGTACACTATACACACATGGAACACCAGCGAGCGGAACAATAGAAACACGGGTTCAGGGAGGTCGGCACAACGCCAAATGTAACACCAACAATGTTACGAGTTGCTTTCGTCTTCACACATGACGGCACCGATGAAGACGAATTTTATGATAGAGGTTGAGCTGGTGAGGTTGAGCTGTAGATTGAGCGGCGCAATTGAATGATGAGACATCGAACTAATATGCAAATAGCTCCCCCAGCATGTGTTCGACTCACGGTTAGCAGCATTCAATTTATAACGAGCGGTCAGAACAATATACCCTATCAAATAAGAGAGAAAGCAATTACACAAAACCGAAGCATTATCAAATTAAATAGATATACTTATTTAGCGAGGTACACCAGCACCAGCACACGTCTATTGAAAGCACGAGGAAGGTTTGCCGGATGCGAAAAAAAAGGGCAAAGTTCGGCAATATCGATATGCATGAAAAAACAACCCACCGGGCACCAGCACTCAGAGATCGCTTGAATACGCGCTTGAAAAAGAACTTGAGTTGGCGAAATTATTCAAGTGATCCGTCGGGTCCCGAAGCCGAAGCAAAACCCGAACGGGGTTCGGTACGACCCTTCGTTAAAATAGCCCCCTCCCCCTTTTTGCCAGATTTTCTTTCCAAAATGAAACAGTGTCACACACATGTAGTAGAACAACTTGATTTATTTAAGCAAATAAATCGGTTTAATGAGACGCACTAACAACTATTTCACACACGGTCAACACTTCGCAAATTACACAAATTATGGCACATTATATTAAAAACACTTTTATCAACTGTTCCGTGAATAAAAAGCAACATTTTCACCGTACTTTCTGCACTCCACCGCTGTTGATCATGGTTGTCATCTTTCCACTGTACCCGTCATTTGCACCAACATTTGCACATCACAAACACAGGTTTTGTTGTCTCCGTTCGCGGTGAAAAACACATGAAATGGAAGAAAAATTATATTAATTAGAAGGGGGGATGTTCGTTGATAATTTTAATCACTTTTACTTACCTCAAATTAAACAAAACTCCATTTTTTACGGGGTTTATCCGCCAAGCGCTGAAACACCACACAAGCACCAACCTCACTGGACTGAAAGTGAAGCCTACTGCGTGAATTTGTGTATGCGCTTCTGCCAAGCCAACCGCGCCGTACTGCGTGTGTAGCCAAGTGCGTGTGTGTGTAAATTTGCACCACTGGACACAGAACACAAATCTCACCGCACAGCAGAGCGTGTGTCGCCAAGTGTATGCATGTGTGTATTTGCACCACTGAATTCTGAACGTCCACCACACAGCGTGTATCGCCAAGTGCGTGGCTGTGTGTAGTATCACCGTGGACTGCAGAAAACTACCTGCACTAGAACAGAGCGCTGGTGTGGCCAAATGTGTGCATGTGTGTACTTGCTCCACTGAAAGCCGGTATCGCACCAGATTTCGGTTGTCGCCTTGTGCGTGTGTGTGTTATTGTCACAGCACACTCGTTCGTCATTTTTTTTCGTTTTTTCGCTTGAGCCACTCGATTTCGTTCTTCGCTGATTTTGGCAGCACACGAGGGGGTTTCGGTTTCAACTTCCAACAACAACAACCACACGAGGAGGCTCGGGGACACTCATCAGGGGAAAATCGCTCAAATTAGAGCGAGAGACAGATAGAAAAAGTGAAAGGTCAATATAAAATCTTCGGCTTTTGACTGTTGGGAATCCACGTCGGAATTTTCTTGCTAAAGCTTCGTTAAAAAAAAAAAGTGTAATGACATGTAGCGACCTTGGCCGCTACGATACCGTCGTACGAGACCGTCGATGACAGCTGATAACGGCGGCCGTATCCGTACAGGCGGCTAAAGAACACGAACCGTGAAATAGGAGAGGAGGTGAGAGAAAGATCATCGTGAGAATGGAGAGAGGACAAGGTTGACGATCGAAGGAGCCAACGGGCGATGGCGGTAAAAAGATGAAGGAGATTCTGGTGTCGGTGCTTGGCTTGATCGGAAGTGTAGTAATTGAAATAAAAGTTCTGGTGTTGGGGAGCATAAAATTAAGCATTTTTATTTATAATAAATAGTTCTAACCGTTTCACCTTCTACCCTCTGCGCTAGGATATCCTCGACTGGTGCTGCGCGTGTTCAGCCGGCGCCTGTCTGGAAATGACGTCACGGACTGGTGCTGCGCATGTTTAGCCGTATCCTAGGCGTCCTTGAAGTGCGCTCTTCTACCAAAGAGCTGTAATGAAATCTGTTGATAAAAAGTAACCAATAATTAATCCATGTTTTTTATAACAAACTAAACAATATTTTGCACATGGAATTATAGAAACGCTTACCTTTATATTTTAAAACCGGACACCGTTTTCCTTCCGTCGATCGTTTTGCGGGATGTTGGCAACCGTCGATTAACATGCGCGTGCACTGTAACTTTTTAGACGACAAGCGTTAGTTGAATGTATCCATTGAAGCACACACGAGGATAAGAAACTTACCTTAGAAATGTACAAGGATAAATCATTCCATAATTGAAGAAGAAGGAACACGGCACAAAACGTAAACGAGCAAAGTACGGGACACAAGAAATCACACATCACTCCAACACATCCTTCCACAGTGAAAGTTCTGGACAGACTGAGGATGCCTAACACCCGGATGAGCGCGATAGCAGAAAAATCATGGGAGATCGAGAGAGATGTGTAGTCTCGGTTCAGCGGAATACGCATGCAGATGCATGCGTGCCCAACTGTCAAAAGCCGAAGATTTTATATTGACCTTTCGTTTTTTCTATCTGTCGCTCTAATTTGAGTGATTTTCCCTTCGTGAGTATCCACGAGCTCCCTCGTGTGGCTGTTGTTGGAAGTTGAAACCGAAACCCCTTCGTGCGCTGCCAAAATCAGCGAAGAACGAAATCGAGTGGCTCAAGCGAAAAAACGAAAAAAACTGACGAACGAGTGTGCTGTGACAATAACCCACACACACACGCACAAGGCGACACCCGAAATCTGGTGCGATACCGGCTTTCAGTGGAGCAAGTACACACATGCACACATTTGACCATACCAGCGCTCTGTTCTAGTGCAGGTAGTTTTCTGCAGTCCACGGTGATACTACACACAGCCACGCACTTGGCGATACACGCTGTGTGGTGGACGGTCAGAATTCAGTGGTGCAAATACACACATGCATACACTTGGCGACACACGCTCTGCTGTGCGGTGAGGTTTGTGTTCTGTGTCCCGTGGTGCAAATATACACACACACATACTTGGCTACACACGCAGTACGGCGCGGTTGGCTTGGCAGAAGCGCATACACACATTCACGCAGTAGGCTTTACTTTCAGTCCAGTGAGGTTGGTGCTCGTGGGGTTTTTCAGCGCTTGGCGGATAAACCCCGTAAAAAATGGAGTTTTGTTTAATTTGAGGTAAGTAAAAGTGATTAAAATTATCAACCAACATCCCCCCTTCTAATTAATATCATTTTTCTTCCATTTCATGTGTGTTTCACGGCGAACGGAGACAACAAAACCTGTGGCAGTGTCGTGGTGTTGGAGATGGTGGCCCGTACAGTGCAGCGAGAAGAACTAGGCGCGACAGCGATGTGGAGCAGAAAGTGCTGTGCTGATTTTAATTTTTCTTTGTGCGAGTGTAAAAAGTGTTTTTTTTATTATGTGCGTTAATTTAGAATTAAGTGCAATGATTATTGTGCATGTGTTGTGTTTTTTTTTGTATTCTATGTTGGTTCGATATTCAATAAATCGAATCATGTTGATATAATGGTCCGCACTGTATCATTTCGGAAAGAAATCCTGGCAAAAAAGGGGGAGGGGACTAATTAAACGAAGGTTCGTGCAGACCCCCGTTCGGGTTTTGCTTCGGCTTCGGGTTTGCTTCGGCTTCGGGACCCGACGGATCGGTTGAATAATTTCGCCAACTCAGCTTCAAAGCCAGCTTCAATCTCAGCGGATCTCTGAGTGCTGGTGACCGGTGGGGTGTGTGTCACTCGAAGGATATCGGTTTCCCCTTCTCCCGTTTTTCGTTCATAGGCCACACGATCGGCGTTGTGCCGTCCAAAATCTAGAGAAAGAAGACATGCTCTCTCGCTTTGGCACACAGGAAAGTTTTCCAATAGCTTCGGTTTTGCTGGTTGGGCTGTTCGCACGCATACAACCCACCGGGCACCAGCACTCAGAGATCGCTTGAATACGCGCTTGAAAAAGAACTTGAGTTGGCGAAATTATTCAAGTGATCCGTCGGGTCCCGAAGCCGAAGCAAACCCGAAGCCGAAGCAAACCCGAAGCCGAAGCAAAACCCGAACGGGGTTCAGCACGACCCTTCGTTAAAATAGCCCCCTCCCCCTTTTTGCCAGATTTTCTTTCCAAAATGAAACAGTGTCACACACATGTAGTAGAACAACTTGATTTATTTAAGCAAATAAATCGGTTTAATGAGACGCACTAACAACTATTTCACACACGGTCAACACTTCGCAAATTACACAAATTATGGCACATTATATTAAAAACACTTTTATCAACTGTTCCGTGAATAAAACGCAACATTTTCACCGTACTTTCTGCACTCCACCGCTGTTGATCATGGTTGTCATCTTTCCACTGTACCCAAAGTGGGTATAGGGACTAGGTGGGCTTGTAGGTTTGGCGGGAAGGCCATATTGGACGAACGAATGACAGGAGGGGATTCGATTGTGATACGTAGTTTTTCACCTACACTACGACACATCAACCAAAACAGCCATTGGAATTCACACGCATACATCAACAAATGATCGAATCCCCTCCTGTCATTTCGTTTTCATTTTTCTACAGCACGGCTGTCAAATTGTTCGGGATAAGCCCACCTGTATAATGAACCCACTTTGACTGTACCCGTCATTTGCACCAACATTTGCACATCACAAACACAGGTTTTGTTGTCTCCGTTCGCGATGAAAAACACATGAAATGGAAGAAAAATTATATTAATTAGAAGGGGGGATGTTGGTTGATAATTTTAATCACTTTTACTTACCTCAAATTAAACAAAACTCCATTTTTTACGGGGTTTATCCGCCAAGTGCTGAAACACCACACAAGCACCAACCTCACTGGACTGAAAGTGAAGCCTACTGCGTGAATGTGTGTATGCGCTTCTGCCAAGCCAACCGCGCCGTACTGCGTGTGTAGCCAAGTGCGTGTGTGTGTATATTTGCACCACTGGACACAGAACACAAATCTCACCGCACAGCAGAGCGTGTGTCGCCAAGTGTATGCATGTGTGTATTTGCACCACTGAATTCTGAACGTCCACCACACAGCGTGTATCGCCAAGTGCGTGGCTGTGTGTAGTATCACCGTGGACTGCAGAAAACTACCTGCACTAGAACAGAGCGCTGGTGTGGCCAAATGTGTGCATGTGTGTACTTGCTCCACTGAAAGCCGGTATCGCACCAAATTTCGGGTGTCGCCTTGTGCGTGTGTGTGTGTTATTGTCACAGCACACTCGTTCGTCATTTTTTTTTCGTTTTTTCGCTTGAGCCACTCGATTTCGTTCTTCGCTGATTTTGGCAGCGCACGAGGGGGTTTCGGCTTCAACTTCTAACAACAACAACCACACGAGGAGGCTCGGGGACACTCATCAGGGGAAAATCGCTCAAATTAGAGCGAGAGACAGATAGAAAAAGTGAAAGGTCAATATAAAATCTTCGGCTTTTGACTGTTGGGAACTCAATTCCTCGAACGCCGTCGAATTTGTCCAGCAGTGTTCGATACGTCCAAGTAGCAGAGCCGAAGTTGTTCAGAGATTTTTCTGTGTGCCAAAGCGAGATACCCTGTCTTCTCTCTCTAGATTTTGGACGGCAAACCGCCACGCGTGTAGATATGTGTGCGTGTGACGAAAAATGATGGATGAAAAATGCGAGGAGCGGGGTCTGAAGTCTTTCGTTGGTCACACACACATGCATCTACCAGCGGATTGCGCTTCACCGTGTCTACCCATCTTTCTCGATCTACCATGATTTTTTCTGCTATCGCACCATCCGGGTGTTAGGCATCCTCAGTCTGTCCAGAACTTTCGTTGTGGAAGGATGTGCGGGAGTGATGTGCGATTTCTTGTGTCCCCTACTTTCCTTGTTTACGTTTTGCGCAGTGTTGTTTCTTCTTCCATTGTGGAATGATTTATCCTAGCTAACTTGTTGAGGTAAGTTTCTTGATCTCATATTTGCTGCAATGTACTAATTCAACTAATGCTTATCGGCTTCTAAGTTACAGGTGCATGCGACATTCATCAACGCCTACCTGTTGCCATCATCAACAATCTTCAAAGTGGGTGACGGAAGGAAATTGTTTTTCAGTTTTAAAATATTAAGGTACGTGTTGCTCTCATCATATACGTAAAACTATCCAAAGTAATACGTATTATATACATTAATTATTGGTTTATTTTTATTGACAGCGCTCAGCACAACTCAGCCACAAAACAACGCACTGGATTACGCTAAGAACCTGTCGAAACGCGCGCAGCCCGCGGGCGCGGTAGAAGAAAGGAAGAACGAGAGGAGGAAAAACTAAAGCCGGCGCGCAGTTCTGATGGTACCCCGTACGCGGTAAGAAGAAAAAAGATCGAGCGGAGGAAGAACGGTAAATTTGGAAGGGGGTGACCGTTCTGCCGTCTACACAGTGTGAGTATGCCAAAGCACGTGTTGGAAGGGAGAGAAAAAGTATGGAATAAACCGCATGCGAATGTGTGCATACAGCAAAAGTAAACATGTGTGCCTCATCATTTCTATAAGCAATCCGAAAAGGGCGTGGAGCAAACACATTGGTATGCGTGAGGTGCAGAAGAAATCAGAGCGTGATAGTATGTGTGAACGCGATCGTTCGGGTGGAAGGTGTCTATGTGGGCGTGAAACCACATTTCCACTTCTACTGCAAGTGGGCACGTAAGTGGGTACATATGAGTACAGGACGATCCCATACAAAACTTCGGCTTTTGCGGATTGGGCGTGTGCTGTTGGTGTGGAAATCGTATCTATACGACTGAATTCATCGAACGCGTTCGAACGGGTGTTCGATCTGTGTTCTGTTGGTGTGTAAATCGTACCTACACAACTGAATTCATCGAACGCGTTCGAACTGGTGTTCGATCTGTGTTCTGTTGGTGTATAAATCGTACTTACACAACTGAATTCATCGAACGCGTTCGAACTGGTGTTCGATCTGTGTTCTGTTGGTGTGTAAATCGTACCTACACAACTGAATTCATCGAACGCGTTCGAACTGGTGTTCGATCTGTGTTCTGTTGGTGTATAAATCGTACTTACACAACTGAATTCATCGAACGCGTTCGAACTGGTGTTCGATCTGTGTTCTGTTGGTGTGTAAATCGTACCTACACAACTGAATTCATCGAACGCGTTCGAACTGGTGTTCGATCTGTGTTCTGTTGGTGTATAAATCGTACTTACACAACTGAATTCATCGAACGCGTTCGAACTGGTGTTCGATCTGTGTTCTGTTGGTGTGTAAATCGTACCTACACAACTGAATTCATCGAACGCGTTCGAACTGGTGTTCGATCTGTGTTCTGTTGGTGTATAAATCGTACCTACACAACTGAATTCATCGAACGCGTTCGATCTGGTGTTCGATCTGTGTTCTGTTGGCATGGAAATTATACCTATAGGGGAAAGCGGGGCAAAATGGGCATGTTAAGCAGTTTACTGAATATTCCTTTGAATATGCCACAAAACACAATTTTTCTTTCATTATTGTATGCCTCCACCATTTATCTATGGATTAAAATTGCCACATAGAATGAAAACAACTCAAAAACAATAAAATAATGTAAAATCAAAGTTGATGTTTTACGAGAAGCTATTTTGACACACGGGGTAAAATGGGCATAGCCCTGGGGCAAAATGGGCATATGTAAACAAACTGTGAAACGTCAGAACACTGGGGTAAAATGGGCCACAACAACTGCGCTTAGGTAATGGTCTATGCTTTTGCGCACCGTTTCGTGAATTGTATTTTCGTTCTATCTTTTGTTTTGCTGGTCAGGAAAGCCCTTAAAATTCTTCCAAAAATATGTTATCAAAATTATAACAGTTTTTACACGTTTAAATCTACAAAATCGATTCTTTTGAAGCTGTGTCTGTTATCATTATTGAGGCGACAAATATAACACCATAGCCTCACCAAACGCCATTTGTCAAAAGTATCTGCCCATTTTGCCCCAAGCGTAACTGCCCATTTTGCCCCACGTGAAGCATTTTTGTATTTTATGTTATATTAGTAAAAATACGCATTCGATCGCCTTGCTTTCTTCAGACAAATTGTATAGAAATATCACATCTTTAATAATATATAATGTAAAACTTCAACGCATCCCTGTGACACTGGGTTAAGCTTATTTTCGAAGTGACAAAAATTACATCAATATGCTACTAAACCTTATTTTGCACTTTTCTTGGTTATTTTTTGTGTTAGCGTTATGAAACTTACATGGTGTTCATAAAACACTCTAATGAATACATTTTGAGCATTGGAAAGTAGCTTTGTAGTCAAATAATGCTTAAATAGAGGGTGCCCATTTTGCCCCACATGCCCATTTTGCCCCGCTTTCCCCTACAATTCAATAGATCGAACCCGTTCAAACGGATTAGTCATTGTTCGCTAATGAACTGAACTGAATTGATTGCGCTCATCATGTTGATCCATATTTAAGTATTTTTTTTAAATAGAATCCTTGAGTGTGTATAAGGCATGGGGTACAATATATGCTGGAGACATTTTTGCTCGTATTACTTTTTTACATGCTAGTTTTTGGTCGGTTTTGCGATGGATTGTGTTGACCAGACAGCCGACTGTTTAATGTTTTTAAATGATTGGTTACAACCGCAGAATGAGTACTTCTTTGGCTACAGTATGCGTCTATGGTGGGTAAATGAAAAAGATAACGAGCGTTCTTTGTGAATAAAAACCTCATGAAACAAAGAACGAAAGAATCATCGTTCGCGTTCGGTTCTTTTTGGTGAGCGAACTAGTTCGTTCGCGTTCGGTGAAAAGAATCGTTTTGCCCATGCCAAGGGCTATGTATCATATCTTATCCGGTTTAATTGGGACAATTTGCTTTGTATATATGGATGTGTAAAGTTGCGGAATTTTTCGGAACGGAAAAGACGAAGAATCGGAAGGTGTGCGCTGTTCTGATTCTCGAGCACGAATGCCGTTTTATTCTGACGTTTACGCCTACGATGCTTAAATGTTAACGTATACCGCGACCAAGGTGTTTATGTTTTTTGAGGTGTATTCACATACAATTTTCGGTTTCTACAGATGATATAATTGTTATTGGAAATAATTTAACATCTCATATTGATTACCCTCATACGGTGCTTAAAAGTTTATAAAATTTCAATCTAAAGCTATAAAAATGTTAATTTCTGAAGAGAGAAACTGAATTTTTGGGATTTATAATTACTTCCGAAGGCGTTAAACCGAGCCCAGATTTGATTAAAAAAATCGTTGATTGTTGATACAATTCCTTGGATTAACTGTGTATTACCAAAAGTTTATTCGAGACTACACTGAAATATCCAAACTATTAACGAAATGTCTAAAGAAAGAAGCAATAGTCGATCATACAAATGATTCATATTTAAAATCATTCAATGATTTGAAAGCAATTATCTCATCAGATCATGTTTTAGCTTATCCAAATTTTGAATTACCTTTTATTCTTACAACTGACAAAAAAGGCAAAATTTTCTAATATCAACTGAACACAATAGAGCCCATCGAGAAATTTCAGAAGTAGAAAATAAGCTACAACGTAATTATTTTTTCCGAGAGTGCAGAAATTTATCAAAAATTTTGTAAACAGTTGTGAGATCTGTATGACAGAAAAATACGAACGAAAGCCTTACCGTATACTAATATCACCAAGGCTAGTCACATGCAAACCATTAGATCGAGTAAATATGGACATCTATATAACTAATAATTGTAGTTTCTTGTCTATTGTAGATTTATTTTCAAAACACCATGTTCTACCTAAGAAACAACAATATGGCTCAAGTTCAACAAAAACTCACCAAGTATTGTATTTCTCACGCTTTATGGAATTCCAAAAGAAATATTAACGGATCATGAAACTACTTTTAGATCAGTACAACTGAGAAATTATCTATCTTCCTTAGACGTCGTACTGAATTATGCGTCATGCTCTGAGTCAAATGGACAAGTGGAAAAAAAACTCACAGCAGCATAACAGAAACTAAAAATTTCATCAAACATAAATACACTGGACATGATACAAAATCCATGGTCAGGATATCAGTTGCATTATACTGACTCAATATACTCATCTACAAAATTCACTCCAAACGAACTGACTTTTAACCAATCTAATGAGCGAAATGAAGTTCAAATACTAGAGAATGTAAATAAATTATTTAAAGAAACAAAACAAAGTTTAGAAAAAGCTGCGAAAAGACAAACAGCTAAAAACGAAACTAAAAAAATCCTCCAAATATCGTTGAAAATCAAGACGTTTTTGTAATACCCAACTTACGAACAAAAACCCAGACAAGAGCAATCAAAACAGAAGCATGTCAAATAAAAGAACGAACCATTGAGAATAAGCTGCATCAAAAGACATAAGGGAAAAATTATAAGAATTAAAAAAACTACGAACGAAATAATGAATAGTATTAGGTGATTCTTTCATATTTTTGTCAACAAGAATTTAAGAAAAAGACAATTTATGAAAAATCTTTCATTAATAAGTAAAATTAGTACCAACTGTTAAGGTATTAGCTAAGCTAGAAAATAAATAGAAATAAGATCGAACTATTATAACGTATTTGAAAAAAGAGAATAAGCAAAACCTCTTATTCCGAAGGCATGCAACGAGCCGAGGACGCCTCTTATCTACCCCCCAGAGTAATTATGTATACGTAACCCTGCATTCCACATCACCATCACCAACGACATCGGATTTGGATATCGGCATTCTGGTTTGATCAGGCCAATAAAGAGGTTATCTTAAACTCACTCCGCTCGACTTGCAATTATAGCAAAATTGTTGTTTATTCGATATTCCAACGTGTCTTCTGGCTAAGTTTTATTTATATTATAGCTCATGTAAGGAATTATATTAAAGAAATTATGCAATAATACATAACATTATTATTAATGGGACGGGGCCGGGCTGGTGTTACAGTCGTTAACTCGTACGACTTAACAACATGCCCGTCATGGGTTCAAGCCCCGAATATACCGTGCCTCCATACGTAGGACTGACTATCCTGCTATGGTAACAATAAGTCATTGAAAGCCAAGCTCACTTCACTAGTGTGTACAAAGGCAGGCCTTGACCGACCGGTTGTTGTGCCAAAGAGGAAGAAAGACATTACATTAAAGAAAATCATGCAATAAAACAGAGTTCTGAAAACGTATTCAATTGGTTGCTTTTGAATTGTAAACAGACTGGAGATGTCAAAAATCCAGTAGTAACGGCACATGATTCAACCGTAGCGGGATGCATTCGATCATAGTGGACTGCGTTTCAAAACAAGCGGCGCGTGATTCCATGCAAACAGCACGAGATTGGAACGTAGAAAAGGGTGTAAATATCGAGCAGTATATTTAGAAAAAGCGCATGACATTTAAGAACCGCATAGATAAACAATTATAAAAAGCAAAAAACTCATTAAATATTCACACTTGTTTCTAAACAGGAAATCAGAACTAAATATGCATAATAAACATATGTTTTTGCGGCTTATGCATACATCCCCGATTCTTACATACATGTACAGTGCTGATATGGATTACGTGTGCATATTTACATGCAAAAACAAAAAAAAAAAAAAAAATATATATATATATATATATATATATATATATATATATATATATATATATATATATATATATATATATATATATATATATATATATATATATATATATATATATATATATATATATATATATATATATATATATATATATATTTTTTTTTTTTTTTTTTAATAGCAAAGTATTAAAATTATTTTTAACTCGTCATCTTGGCATAACAAAAACGATTTACATAAAGTAACTAACTTATTAAAAATTAAAAAATCATAGGAAACTTAAATAAAAAAAATTAACACAGTTCGCCTGAGCTCATTGAGTAAAATAATGAAGTAGCTGAACAACGTATTTAATGATAAATCACAAGTTTATATTTTCCAGTACATATCTATTCTGTTCTTAGTATAGTTAAGGATTAGGTCAAGAAAATGTAGACTATGCACTATGTTATATATGTTTTGGTTTCATGGTTTTATATTTTGCAGTGTTCCCATATTAGAAAATTAATAATCAACAAACAACTTATTTTAAACTCAGCTATGCTACATAAACATTCTCCGTGAAAAAGCACATTGCGAACATAATGTTAAAGAAATAATTATTATATATTCATCATTTTTTCTGTACACGATAAATATCTGTACTCTACTATTTTCCGAATATTTTCGAACAATAAATTAATATAACACGATGTTTGTTTTGTTTGGTCTTCGATAATGCCGGCTTTAACAGGCTAGCAAAGCTTATTAACACTTATTTTAACTTAATCCGTTTAAAACAAATTTAGGATTAACTTCAAACAGTGCGTCATTGGTTTTATAACAGTGTTGATTTTTGGTCGTAGTTCCATTGATACATCAATAATGCTTCCAAAGATTTTCAAAAAACTGCAATTACGAAAAAAAAGTCGAGTTGTTTCGGCAATATATGAACCGACCTCGTGAACTATGTTTTAGTATATCTATTTGACTGTGGGCTACGGAACGCTTTTAAACAAATCGAAATAACAAATCAATTTAAAAGCAAGAAAGTAAGCTAAATAATTCTGCCAAATTATTTTTCCCTAGCATAATGCTCAGTTGAGTTGTATTCAAAAAAAGGATGGTAAGCAATAAACTGTAATTACAGTGTTAGTCGATGATCAGATATAATATAATTTAAAACGTCATTACCCTCTTCCAGCTGAAGAAATATAAGCCGAAATTGGTGCAACAAGCA
>NC_064669.1:24603277-24628277 GCF_943734685.1 Anopheles coluzzii
ATATATATATATATATATATATATATATATATATATATATATATATATATATATATATATATATATATATATATATATATATACATCTAATACATAGTGCTTTGTCAGCATTTGTTAAAACTACTAAAAGAAGATGGTGTTTGCATCTTTGTTTTGTGTTTGTTAGTGTTTGGTTTGTGAAGTGTGTGTGCGGTTAATTAACAGATAATACCAATTTTATGTTAATGACATAAGAAGATTTACCGTTTCCCAACGAGCTTCCTTTAATTAATGAATAGTGTCTGTTTTATATTTACCATAAGCTTCAGTGAAAAAAGTTTACGCTAGGAAATAGAAAAGTACAAAACGGTTTCTTTCACTGTACTTCAGTCGTTAGCCGGATTCAAATCAAACGGTAAGGATCATATATTTTATAATATAGGATCTTAAATTGACCATAAGCTTCAGTAGAAAAAGTTTACGCTAGGAAATAGAAAAGTAAAAAACGGTATCTTTCACTGCACTTCAGTCGTGAGCCGCATTCAAATCATACGGTAAGGATCATATATTTAATAACGATAATAGTGCGTGTTTTAAGCATTCCAATGATTCTTTGTCTTATGAGAATTGTGGTTTTTCATTATAATAATTTTTGTCGGTGGTATGCGAAACGCCATCAAACTTTGAAAAGTGCTTTCAGAAAACCAAGTGTAAACACCCATAACAGCAACACCCAAGTGAATTTCAACAAAACTGGTTTTGGTCGAACCCATTGCTTCTTCTATCAACCTCGCGCCAACATATCAATTTATTATATTCTACATATCAGTAACCCTACGCCGTTCAATAAATCAACTCATAAACCGTATGAAGTTGTGTCATATGTGATAGCTTTTAAATATTTTTTATTCCACATAATGAAAAACCAAATCACAAACAAATAGCATTTCTAGTACATTTTCTCTTATCTCGTAAAGTAGAAGTAGGGGGCGGTCTCATGGAACAGTCGTCCACTTGAACAACTTAATAATATGCCCGTCAAGAGTTCAAGCCTAGAACGGACCGTCCCTCCGTAGCAAGGACTGACTATCCGACTGCATGGTAATGAATTAAGTCTCGAAAGCTTGTTAAGGCCGGCATGTCCACGTAGAACGTTACGCAAAATTGAAAAAACAAAGTAGAAGCCATTCTGCTCAGCAGAAAAATAAAAAATACTGTGTGCAATGTATCAACATAGTTCCAGATATCGTAGGATTGCTTAATACATAGATGTTTTTGAATTAGTTTCTAATTAAAATATCATATGTACATCGGACAGGCGTATTCCTATAATAATAATGTCGTCATTTTAGTAATTTATACATTCTTTCCTTAATAATACCTAAACGAAAACAACACTACAGGGCCCATTATGTGACTCGAGTGTACAATCGAGAAACAATATATCAAAAATGCAGATTTTCGATTTTAGGGCCAATTATGTGACTCAAGTATTTGAGAGAATGTATCAAAAATGCTCATTTTCTATCATGATCCATGTTAGAGAACTCGATTTGTTATTTTCATTACTTGACTCGAACAGAGACTGTTTTTTGACGAACAGCTTTATGTCAGGTTAAAGCTACGGAAAGCGTTATGTTTTACGGTTTAACTACTAAATACATGTATTTTAACCACACGTTTTTTCATTTATATATATAGATAATATAATACATATATATATATATATATATATATATATATATATATATATATATATATATATATATATATATATATATATATATATATATATATATATATATATATATATATATATATATATATATATATATATATATTTATTTATTTATTTATTTATATATATATATATATACATATAAACCTGTTCTCACTTTCCTCTGAATCGTTATCCGGTTGCTATGGATCGCAATCCATGAGAATGGATCGCAATCAACTACGTTTGAATCGTTTTCAGCTACGTTTGAATCGTTTGCAGCTACGTTTGGATCGCTCTCAGCACTCTTTGGATTTTGCGGTAGCTCGCACAAATTTCGTTGCTGCGTAAAGTTTATTTTGTGACCCCTTGGCGTACTGCACGATTCACATCATAACAGACAATATGAAAAGCGACAAATTTCAAAACGTTTTCAATTATAAACATTGAATACATTTTCCAAAGTGATTACCGAAAAACAAATAGCACAATTGCTCATATTTCAGCTAGCCGATCGCTGCATCGTCAACTTTCTCAAAGATTCTCAAAGATTGTCAAAACCGATTTTGTTCCGATTCGACAAACGCTGAGAACGAGGATTTCTCAAAAGCACTCATGAGTGCTTGAGAAAATGAGCGTTGAGAATCCCCATGGCCCCGCGGCCTATCAGTCTCTCAGAGTGAGAAAAACTGACGACGGCCACGGGCTTGAATCTGAGAACAAGTTTTGAGTGCTTGAGAAACTTAAATGAGTGCTTGAGAACGTTTTCTCAGCTTGAGAAAGCCCCGTGGCCCCTCGGCCTTATACGATACGGGCTATTAAACATACGAAGATTTTTTTTGGCTCATCAACCATTGTTGGTCAAGGCCTATCTGTACCACTACACAATGGGCAGTTTAGAACAAATTGCGGGATAAAATTATTTTTGCAGAAATTGTTAGTTTTTATCGTTTGTAGTAAAGTATTATGATAGTAAATAACATTTTATTTGTAGTTCGCATCCATACCACCAGGTGGCGCTACATAAAATAGTGTTTTAAGGGATCTTTGCTTAGTTTTATTAATTTTGTGTGTTTTTTTCTTGTATTATTTGTTGCTAATAGTATAAACCATTTTAAAATATACTGTTATGTTCCATAATGAAGATTAAATAAATAATAATAATAATAATATATAAACAAAACATAATAATTGTGAATAAGATAATTTTTTCTGCTTTGTATAGGACAATTGTAGCTAATTCTCGTCACTTTTACTCACAGGTAGTACAAATATTAAAAATTTACATACACAACTTAGGTGGATGCTATTACAAGCTCCTGACGTCTAGTTCACTTTTCTAAAGACATGAATAAAGGCATTTAAATAATTAGATAGAGCAGGTGCATTGAAATAAAGTACTTCCCATATTCGTAATGAAAAGCAGCACATGTTGTTTGTCTTTGAATATTCATCCAATACCGTTCCAAGTACTATACTGCCTTCAGAAGGGGTAATAAAACTAAAAATTCCTTCTTGGTTTTACAACTATCTGAAAAAATCAAAATTGCACCGTAGCTACAAACTAAGTATTTACTTCATTTGTAAAGTTAAACCCTGTCTTTGTTTTAGTGCGTGTAGCTACTGATATCGCACTGGTTAACGAATCAGAGGAATACAGCTCATTATACAAAATGTCCTTCTGGATGCATTTTCTTTCTTGCAAAATATGCTTTGTAGCATACTCCCCTCTATCCTTATATTTAGTTTGTCATGAGTTTTGGGAGTTTCTTCTCCCAAAACGCCAATAGATGCTACTGCATTCATAACGTTTTCCTGTTATGCGTATAATTTAAGAATTATTTTCCTTATATCCTTCTATAATCTGCAGTAGGACCAAAAGGTATTTGGTTCTGATTTGCTTCATTATATTTAATAATAAAGTTAGGTTAGAATAGAAATTTACATATTAGATAAGTACATGAGCTGAAACTAAGATACACAGCTTCGTAATTGAAATGAAAGTTAATCAAAAGCACGTAGAATATATTTTTGTAGAATACACGAAATACGCTACACTAGGCACTTATGGAGCCGCCTAGTTACGCATGTGTCTGTTTTTAGAAAAAGTTGATGTGAAAAAACTTCAATAAAATTCGCGTTCGCAAACTTTCGCAGAATATTTCTTCACAGATTGATAGTTTATATATTACACTATGATGTGACATATATGAGACAATGCCACTCTACGCCACTTTTATAATGGCATCAAGTCAAAAGTTAAAATGATGAAAATTTTCAGGAGGTTTCTTCAGTTATTATCGTATATTTTTGCATAAAATTAACTTAGCTCAAAATTTTTCATGTGTTTATAAAGCTGACTAAATATCCTTTATAAAATGTCTAAACTTATCAAAATCGGTTCATATTTGAAAAAGTTACAAAGGTTCAAAGTTTTCCAAAAAAGTGAAAAAATTTCTGCGTTTTTTTTAACAAATCTCGACTTTGAGAGGTGTTTTCTAGAGAACCAGAACAGATACAGAGCTCTTATTTGGTATTTTTCTTAGTTTAACCCTTAGTATTAAAACCTATTATTTGGAATTGCGCTATTACAAAGTTGATTTTTTGAATTTCATCCCGGCAAATGCCCATTGTGCACTAGTGGGTTTGGCCTTCAGTGACTTATTGGTTACCAATTGCAGGATAGTCAGCTCTACGTATCAAGGCACGATTCATTTCGGGCTTGAATCCATGGGGGGCATGTTGTTCAGTCGTACGAGTTGACGACTGTACCATGAGACCTGTTCACACAGACAATTATTAAATATTATAATACACAAGCAACGTATTAAACTATAAATAATTCAAAATCATACAATAACGATAAAAGGTCCAAGTAAAAAAAAAACTAAAAAGAAACAAGAAAACTGCAGAAGACTGAGGACGGCTTCATCTCGCCCGGGAGGAATCATGGATATCTCATCTATATGAGTAACCGCATGAGCATAGTAGCGATCGTCACTCTTTTTCGCTCTCACTTTTCGCTGACTCAGATGTACAGAATAGGTAAGCCATCAGATGATGGAGTAGTCGGACTAAAGTTTTCCTGCCAAACCCCCATCGTCCAAACTTATGAAATTATGAAATTATACGCGTACTTGTCTCGAAACTAATCTAAACATATATATATATATATATATATATATATATATATATATATATATATATATATATATATATATATATATATATATATATATATATATATATATAATAATGAGTCGTGGAGATTGGATTTAGGTGTTTATTCGGCAATGGTCGGAATAGAAAAAGAAATAATATGAGGAGCTCGGCTGTGTTATCCAACTGACGTTTTTGACAATTCAGTTGGGCAAGGTTTATACAGTGCTTGTATAATATTATACTGGTATAGACCAGTTTAAGTTATACCACTCATAACATCTTCGGGGGGTGAAACTCGGGCGTCCTCGTCCGATTGACATTATTAAAAAATTTAAACACGGTAAAATTTATGTTACTTAAAACTATCTTGAAGCTTAACTATGTAATAGACCTATCTTTAGCATTTAGAAGCATGCATATGATATTTAGAGTTCAAAATCATTAGCTAACAAAAACTAAACAAGCGAAAATTCAAAATTAGACATGAACTACTATGCTGTACTATTTTAAGAAAAAAATAACTGTTTAAAGCCAAAACAAATCATTCTACTCACTATCATGTCACTTATTTCAACCTTTTGAGTTTGCGCTTATGTCTTTTAACACCTCTGATATTTTCGAAAGTTCTGTCAGCAACATTTTTCGCTACCACTTTTGATGCTCTTGGTTGATATACACCACTTGATTTTCTTCAAGAGAAGGAGGGTTACATTTTACATTATTTCGTTTGGTTTGCTGCTTGGCTGCTTTTAACATATTTGTTTGTGCCGCAGAGAATAATGTTTCCCCATTCCTTAATATCTCTTGCAAATTGCGGCTATCTGAATTGTTAAATAGCAATTCATTTGGTGTATATCCTGTCGCTGAATGTACAGTATTATTATAAAGAGTAACAGCAATTCTTACTAGTGTCCTTGTGTCTGCTCTCTCATACTTATACTTGTTTGTATTGAGTATCTCAGTTAATGTGCAATGTGTATTTTCCGTTCATCTCAGTTAATGTCAATGTGTCTCGATATTTCCGTTTGATTCGGAACATGAGGCATATTTAAGCGAAACTCCTAATGACGATAGGTATTTTTTTAGTTGAATGGACATAAAAGTGGTCTCATGATCTGTTATGATTTCCTTGGGTAAACCAAATGACGAGAAATACTTTGTAATTTTCCTTTGAACTTGTACAACGTTTTTGTTTTTTAAGTTTAGCATTTGTAAATGTTTTGTAAATGAATCGATTATGGAAAGAAAGCTACACTTATTAATTATATAAATATCCATATGAATGCGGTCCAATGGCTTTTCCGTAATTGGTTTTGGTAAAATTTTAATGTTATAGGGTTTCCTGTCATATTAATTGCAACTACAAATTTCACAGCTATTAATGTAATTTCTAATCATTTTAAGCATGCAAGGAAAAAAAATATGATCTTCGTAATTGGTGTTCTACTTCACTTATACCTCTATGTGCCCTATCATGCTCGGATGTTACGAGAAATTGTTGCCTGTCTAAATCTAGAACATCTTCTACAATGTTAGTTGTAATTACAAAATGACCTTTACTAAACTGATAATTACTCAAAGTCTCTTGTAAAGTGTGCATAATTTCTTCTGGTGCGAAAATCGCTGTTTGTTTTCCATTATGATACTGGGTTATAAATTGGCTAATACTATCTGAGTCAAAATTGTTACGTGTTATTTCTGTTCTGCGAAAATTATTGAACGGTAATATTTGAATTATTGAGTTTGTGGAACCCATTTTAAATACGAGTTGGTTTCTGAAGAAATTTGCAGGTCTCGTCGTGTAATGAATATAATAATCGTTAGATTTATCAGCCGAATGAATTGTTGTTCCATTACTTGAACAATCACTTGTGTCATTGTTATGCGTTATACTTGTATCCGGATCTGAAATAGAAGAAATATTAATATCTGGTAATGTTTCAGGCCTCCTGCTTAAAGCATCCGCTACTACATTGGTCTTTCCTTCTTTGTATTTCACTTCGTACTCAAAGTTCTCCAATTCCTATCGCCAATTGAGTATTTTTGAATTCTTAAATGAAGTTTTTATAAAAGTAAGCGGCTTATGATCAGTAATCAAGGTAAATTTTTGCCCGTACAAGTAGGGTTTAAACTTTTTTACTGCCCTAATGATTGCTAATGCTTCTTTTTCAGTAGCAGGATAATTCATCTCTGTTTTATTCAGAGTCCTACTTGCAAACGCTATCGGCCTTTCAGAACTATCCTGAATTTGGGATAGAATCGCTCCTAAAGCATGATTACTAGTATTTGTTGTTAAAATAAAGGGCAGCTCAAATATAGGATACGCTAGTACTTGATCTGAAGCAATAATTTGTTTCAGTTCTGTGAAGGATTTTCTAAATTCGATATCTTCATTTGAGAAAATAGCTCCTTGTTTTAAATATTTCGAAATAAGCCTTGTTATTTTGGCATAATCCCTCACAAATCTACGGTAATAGCCTGCAAGCCCAAGAAACTGTTTGATTTCTTTCGGATTAGATGGCAGCTTCCATTCAAGAATTTTTTGAATTTTGTCGGGATTGGGTTTTATACCATGTTGTGTTATTAGATGCCGGTCTCGTAGTTGTGCTGAGCCGGTCTCGTAGTACAGTCGTCAACTCGTACGACTTAACAACATGCCCGTCATGGGTTCGATCCCCAAATAGACCGTGCCGCCATACGTAGGATTGACTATCCTGCTATGGGGGGAAATCAATTAGTCACTGAAAGCCAAATCCCACTAGTGGTACAGGCAGGCCTTGACTGACAACGGTTGTTGAGCCAAAGAAGAAGAAGAAGTGTTATTAGATGACCTAGAAATTCAGATTCTTTCTTTAGAAATTCACATTTGTCGATTTGGATTTTTAAATTAAATAAGGATAATCTTTTCAAAACCTTGTTTAAGTTCTCTAAATGTGATTCTAAATTACATCCAATAACGACAATGTCGTCTAGGTAGACAAAGCAAATCGAACCAATGTATCCAGTTGACACATGATTCATAGCACGCTGGAAAGTTGCTGGGACATTTTTTAACCCAAACGGCATTCTCGTAAATTCGAAATGTCCCTGGGATGTGGAGAAGGCCGTTTTTTCACGGTGGGAAGGTTCCATTTCTATCTGATGAAAGCCAGATTGGAGGTCCAGGGTTGAAAAGTAAGTAGATTTTCCCAAGCTATCCAAAATTTCCTCTATTTGAGGAATAGGGAATTTGTCATTGATAGTTTTTTCGTTAAGTTTACGAAAATCTATCACAACCCTTACTTTCCTAACGAGAGATGAGTCCGATTTTTTTGGGACTACCCAAATAGGAGATGAATAAGGACTGTTAGAAGGAACAATTATACCATTATCGAGCAATTCTTTAATTTGTTCCTCGACATCTTTTTTATAATGGTTAGGAAAACGGTATGTTTTAGTATAAGTTGGCTCGTTATCCGTTGTTATTATTTTATGTTTGACTGCATTAGTAGATGAAAGTGTCTCATGACGCTTTAGCAGTACTTTTTGATTTCCTAAAATAATATTTAGTAAAGCATCTTTTTCACATGGAGTTAAATGGTGGGTACGAATTAGCTTTTCAACTGATATTTTATTAAGCTCTTCGTCAGAACTTAGCGGGATCGGACTTATGGTTTCGTAATTATTTACTTTCAAATCAAAAGTTTTCTTTATGTTTGGTGCAATTTGAGATTGACTTAAAATGTTAATAGTTGATTTATATCCATCCGATTTATACAGTCCTGGTTCTATTACAATATTTTCACATAGTGTTTGATGGTATGGCACAAACCAATCGCCATTTTGTTGAGTTTCTATTGAAACTATGTGATGATAATATTTTTTGGTAGGAAAATATTTATGAAAAGGGAAAGTTTCATCCAACAGGTGAATAACTTCATTTTTATAATCGACAGTGCCTTCACACATTGCTAAATACTCGGATCCGATTAGACCGTCAAAAAAAGCATGGAAATCCATTTCGTAAAATAGTTGTTCCGGAAGATTGTCTCCTAGTAAATTAATTATTCCTTTTTGTGTTACATCATGTGAGCCACTGATGTTTTTCACAATAGTGTTAGTAGGTTGAATTAGAGGAATAATTCCGCTCTTTAATATGTGTTTGTTAGCGCCGGTATCTACAAGTAATTTAATTTGTTTCATAGAATAAGGATGTGTAACTAAAATATACGGTAAAAAGTCTATGTCTTTGTTTTTATTTGTAATGCTTCGCAAAAATTTGCATCAATTATGTCTTCATCTTGTTCACAATTATTATGATCGTCTTGCTCGCACGTTTCATTCGAATTCACACCATTCTTATTTAACGTTAATCTTGTCCTTGTGGATTCGGTTTCCATGGGGACGGAGAAATTTGTTTCCATGTGGTTAGTTTTATTTGTATTTTGTTTGAAAACACCGGATCGAACTGAATTATTTGTCTCCCACCGAGTCGTTTTCGAATTCGAGGGATATAGATCATGAGAAGATTTTCCGAAAAATTTGTTATTTTCTGTAACTTTTCCTGTATTCATGTTAATTGCAGTTGATTCGTGAGATTTAAATTTACATAAAAATGAATACGCATCTTCTAAACTTTCTGGTCTTGCTGCTTGCATATACCCAAAATAGGGGTGAGAGAGACCAGCGATAAAAGCTGCTAAGCTTGTTTCGTCTATGAAACTATTTATCGCCACCCAACTGTTTTTATATTTTTCATTTTGCTTGGCTATCATTTTTATGCTTTGTATTGCCTCTCTTGTTTGAAGGTAATAATTTTTAATAGTTGAGTTGTGATTCATTTTATTTTGCCACAAATGACTTATATGAGTTGATAGATCATGCTTATCAGAAAGACCGTTTATAAGCACATCTTTTACCTCATTAAAGTCGTTAGGGCTACCTTCAAGGTAAATAATATCTTTTGCACGACCATTTGAGTGCATTCTCCGCTGTTTTAAGCCAAGAAAATAACTGCTTCTTATTACCTTCATACACAGGTATGCCTTTAATAGGGTCTGGGATTTTGTAAAACGATTCAATGCTTATTTCGGAACTAGAATTTTGAGCGATTTTATGGTTATTTGAACTAGTTGCATTGTTAACCGTTAATGCAGAAAGCCTTTGCTCCTGCTCTTTCTGTGTTGCAACGAGAGTTTGCATTAAACGATTCATTTGTTCTAGTTGCTCCAGAATTTGATCCATGGTATTTTTTTCGTTAACTGCTAGGCTAGCAAATGGAAGCTCAACTGTTATCAGTATATGTGAAAGGCTTCCCGAATCGTTCGATGATGAATCTGTATCAGATTCTGAACACACAGTGGAATTGTTTCTCCACATGACAAAAAAAAATCGAGCGTGAAACGACACTCTCTGCGTTTTTTTTTTTGTTTCCAATATCAAGCGCCTATTTAGCAACCTGATAAAGAATGCGAATAAACCTATCAGGTAGTATTTATTCGCTGCACAGTAGCAAATGTTTTTTTTATCTCTGTCAATCTTAGACAAACAAAAGATTAAAACTACAAGTTCGCTTACCTGTGCGTGCGTGTTTGAGAACACGTGTAGTACCCTAACCTCAATCCGCTTCTGGATAAAAGGAGAGGAGGAAGGAAGGTTCTGTCGTTGAATTAGAAACGGCGTTGCCACAAGTCGTCCGCACATTGTTTTCGTTCGGAGATGAAATTATAGCTCTATCTAGTAGTGGCTAATTTTTCGGGCAATCTGCGTGAGATTGTAATACACTGACTAGCACTGTAATCTTTCCTTTTGTTTCAACGACAACTACCGGCTGCGCCAATAATGAGTCGTGGAGATTGGATTTAGGTGTTTATTCGCCAACGGTCGGAATAGAAAAAGAAATAATATGAGGAGCTCGGCTGTGTTATCCAACTGACGTTTTTGACAATTCAGTTGGGCAAGGTTTATACAGTGCTTGTATAATATTATACTGGTATAGACCAGTTTAAGTTATACCACTCATAACTATATATATATAACAATATATATATATATATAATTCTTGTTATGAGTGGTATAACTTTAACTGGTCTATACCAGTATAATATTATACAAGCACTGTATAAACCTTGCCCAACTGAATTGTCAAAAACGTCAGTTGGATAACACAGCCGAGCTCCTCATATTATTTCTTTTTCTATTCCGACCGTTGGCGAATAAACACCTAAATCCAATCTCCACGACTCATTATTGGCGTAGCCGGTAGTTGTCGTTGAAACAAAAGGAAAGATTACAGTGCTAGTCAGTGTATTACAATCTCACGCAGATTGCCCGAAAAATTATCCACTACTAGATAGAGCTATAATTTCATCTCCGAACGAAAACAATGTGCGGACGACTTGTGGCAACGCCGTTTCTAATTCAACGACAGAACCTTCCTTCCTCCTCTCCTTTTATCCAGAAGCGGATTGAGGTTAGGGTACTACACGTGTTCTCAAACACGCACGCACAGGTAAGCGAACTTGTAGTTTTAATCTTTTGTTTGTCTAAGATTGACAGAGATAAAAAAACATTTGCTACTGTGCAGCGAATAAATACTACTTGATAGGTTTATTCGCATTCTTTATCAGGTTGCTAAATAGGCGCTTGATATTGGAAACAAAAAAAAAAACGCAGAGAGTGTCGTTTCACGCTCGATTTTTTTTTGTCATGTGGAGAAACAATTCCACTGTGTGTTCAGAATCTGATACAGATTCATCATCGAACGATTCGGGAAGCCTTTCACATATACTGATAACAGTTGAGCTTCCATTTGCTAGCCTAGCAGTTAACGAAAAAAATACCATGGATCAAATTCTGGAGCAACTAGAACAAATGAATCGTTTAATGCAAACTCTCGTTGCAACACAGAAAGAGCAGGAGCAAAGGCTTTCTGCATTAACGGTTAACAATGCAACTAGTTCAAATAACCATAAAATCGCTCAAAATTCTAGTTCCGAAATAAGCATTGAATCGTTTTACAAAATCCCAGACCCTATTAAAGGCATACCTGTGTATGAAGGTAATAAGAAGCAGTTATTTTCTTGGCTTAAAACAGCGGAGAATGCACTCAAATGGTCGTGCAAAAGATATTATTTACCTTGAAGGTAGCCCTAACGACTTTAATGAGGTAAAAGATGTGCTTATAAACGGTCTTTCTGATAAGCATGATCTATCAACTCATATAAGTCATTTGTGGCAAAATAAAATGAATCACAACTCAACTATTAAAAATTATTACCTTCAAACAAGAGAGGCAATACAAAGCATAAAAATGATAGCCAAGCAAAATGAAAAATATAAAAACAGTTGGGTGGCGATAAATAGTTTCATAGACGAAACAAGCTTAGCAGCTTTTATCGCTGGTCTCTCTCACCCCTATTTTGGGTATATGCAAGCAGCAAGACCAGAAAGTTTAGAAGATGCGTATTCATTTTTATGTAAATTTAAATCTCACGAATCAACTGCAATTAACATGAATACAGGAAAAGTTACAGAAAATAACAAATTTTTCGGAAAATCTTCTCATGATCTATATCCCTCGAATTCGAAAACGACTCGGTGGGAGACAAATAATTCAGTTCGATCCGGTGTTTTTAAACAAAATACAAATAAAACTAACCACATGGAAACAAATTTCTCCGTCCCCATGGAAACCGAATCCACAAGGACAAGATTAACGTTAAATAAGAATGGTGTGAATTCGAATGAAACGTGCGAGCAAGACGATCATAATAATTGTGAACAAGATGAAGACATAATTGATGCAAATTTTTGCGAAGCATTACAAATAAAAACAAAGACATAGACTTTTTACCGTATATTTTAGTTACACATCCTTATTCTATGAAACAAATTAAATTACTTGTAGATACCGGCGCTAACAAACACATATTAAAGAGCGGAATTATTCCTCTAATTCAACCTACTAACACTATTGTGAAAAACATCAGTGGCTCACATGATGTAACACAAAAAGGAATAATTAATTTACTAGGAGACAATCTTCCGGAACAACTATTTTACGAAATGGATTTCCATGCTTTTTTTGACGGTCTAATCGGATCCGAGTATTTAGCAATGTGTGAAGGCACTGTCGATTATAAAAATGAAGTTATTCACCTGTTGGATGAAACTTTCCCTTTTCATAAATATTTTCCTACCAAAAAATATTATCATCACATAGTTTCAATAGAAACTCAACAAAATGGCGATTGGTTTGTGCCATACCATCAAACACTATGTGAAAATATTGTAATAGAACCAGGACTGTATAAATCGGATGGATATAAATCAACTATTAACATTTTAAGTCAATCTCAAATTGCACCAAACATAAAGAAAACTTTTGATTTGAAAGTAAATAATTACGAAACCATAAGTCCGATCCCGCTAAGTTCTGACGAAGAGCTTAATAAAATATCAGTTGAAAAGCTAATTCGTACCCACCATTTAACTCCATGCCAGCTAGTATATATATATATATAGATATATATATATATATAATTATATATATATATATATATATATATATATATATATATATATATATATATATATATATATATATATATATATATATATATATATATATATATATATATATATATATATATCTATATATATATATATATATATATATATATATATATATATATATATATATATATATATATATATATATATATATATATTTATAATATATATATCTTTCGACACTTTCCACGATCGTAGTAATTTTATATTGGAATGAGCGGTCTAAGCGGTCTAAGCGAAAGTTCGCTCCTGTGTGCAGCGCTCCGTGCGGAGCTACCTGTTTTTCCTGTGGGCAGTGCGGGAGCGCGCACATTAAGAAGAGCAGAGCGATTGAGGTACCTCTTTCGCTCTTGACCCAACACTACTTGAGCCAACAGGAACAACTCACCTCATCTTGGCAGTTGGATGGCTACTGACCGGCGTACGATGATCAATTAGATGAGCGAAACCGGCACGGATCTCCTTGGCAAGGGGTTCCATGACCACTTTAAGACCATCCGCTACTTGCGACACAGCAGCATTCATACTCGTTTGCACTAACACCTCTTTGATTCGTTTTATGCGTGGATTAGTAATAACACCGCTGCAACCAGTACAACACCAACGAAGTTGTCTATCATCCGCGATGTAGTTATGTGCATCGGTGGTGATGGCAGCACAGCTGTGGTGAAACGGTGATTCGCACAGATAGCAGCTGATGAACGCTTCTTCAATCTCTCTAGTGCAAGCATTGGACACTGAAGTCATGGAAAATTTCAGATTGATTGAAGTGGAAAACCAGCTACGGCAGCACATTGCAGCTTGGACGGATTGCATCATGGCACAATGGGCAGTTTAGAACAAATTTCGGGATAAAATTATTTTTGCAGAAATTGTTAGTTTTTATCGTTTGTAGTAAAGTATTATGATAGTAAATCACATTTTACATATCGTTCGCATCCGCACCACCAGGTGGCGCTACATAAAATAGTGTAAACTAATTTGAAATATGCTGTAATGTTCCAGAATATAAGAACAAAACATAATAATTTTGAATAAGATAATTTTTCTGCTTTGTATAGGACAATTGTAGGTAATTATCATCACGTTTACTCGCAGGTAGTAAAAATATTAAAAAATTACATACACAACTTAGGTGGATGCTATTACAAGCTCATGACGTCTAGTTCACATTTATAAAGACATGAATGAATCTAATTTAAATAATTAGATAGAGTAGGTACATTGCCGGTTAGGTGGTTGCCGGTCTCGTAGTACAGTCGTCAACTCGTACGACTTAACAACATGCCCGTCATGGGTTCAATCCCCAAATAGACCGCGCCGCCATACGTAGGACTGACTATCCTGCTATGGGGGGAAATCAATTAGTCACTGAAAGCCAAAGCCCACAAGTGGGTACAGGCAGGCCTTGACCGACATCGGTTGTTGAGCCAAAAAAGAAGAAGAAGATTTTTAGGGTAGAGTTTGCAATACATTTGTTTGCTCATTCATGTACATGAGCAATTAAAGCCACTACACGAAGCTTGTGTGATTACCTGTTTTACATGTACAAAAATATGCCTGAAATCAAAGCGTCTGACAATGTTTATCCTGCACTTGCGTATTTGTAGTCTTTTTGTCCTTGCAATCGAGACCATTTAGACCGTTTCTTAAAAAATATAAATTAATCGTCCCAGGAGCTTCTTTATGACTTATTGTCAGAAGAAGATTTATTGTTTTTAATATGGAAGAGACGGAAGGACTATATGAGATGGAAGGACAATGGAGGAGCCGCTATAATGACGAGCTATACGAGATGTACGGCGACCTCACTGTCGTACAGCGTATAAAGCTCGCCAGGCTCCGGAGGGCTGGCCATGTTATACGCATGGAAACGGACGACCCAGCCCGTAAAGTCTTTTTAGGCCGTCCACAAGGACAGAGGAGGCGTGGTAGGCCCAAATTGAGGTGGCAAGATGGCGTGGAGGCGTCCGCCATTAAGGCCGGGATAACGGACTGGCAGACGAAGGCGCGAGACCGTGAGCGGTTTCGGACACTCCTGAGGCAGGCCAAGACCGCAAAGCGGTTGTAGCGCCGGATAAGTAAGTAAGTAATATGGAAGAGTGCGAAAGTATGTAAAATTTGTTTTGGCCTTCAAAAATTATCTCCAAAGTTCGTAACAACTTTTAATTGCTATAAACGTTATCAACACATTCCACACACTTCCTTTTAAGAATGTACTACTTTGAGAATGATTTAGTTTTCCGTTCATTTGTGCATTATTAACAAAACATCAATCGCTAATAAAAGTGAACTAACATGTGGAGGTTTAGCTCGGGGCCCCCCCTTAGGCCGGGGCCCCCCGCGGCCGCTTTGTCCGCTTATAGGAAAATCCGCCACTGCCTGGGAGCGCATCGCACAATCGCTCCTGCCCAAGCGAGTCAACACGCTCGAAAGTAGCAAGGAAAGTAGAAATGAAGTAGCCTTCTACTTCCCTTCTACTTTTGTTGCTTAAAATCAGAAGAATGTAGAAACATGTGGGTTCCAGGAAAGAGCAAAAAATGAGTTCTTGAGTGTACACACACGCACACGCGACGACTCACGCTTACGTTCTTGTTCTACGCCCCTCCCCCTTCTCACTCGCCCCACAGATCTATTTTTAGATCATCACACTTCCATCGACGGCGATCGATGTGACGATGTGTGTCGTCGCGTGTGTGTTGTCGATTTGGTCAGAAAAACTTTTTCTTCATACCAAATCTCTGACATGGAGCGTCGGCGTACCGATTGAACCATCGCGACTTTGATCAGTGCGCGCGGTTAAAACGACCTTTTTTATTGCGTTGTACGTAGCGTGCGCGCCAAAATTTTAAGAGTTCGCGGAGAGTGAATGTGGTTTTTTGGGGGTGGGGGATTGAGATACAGAGACAAATTTCGCTGCACATTAACACATACATTCTCACTGCACGGGTTGAACTGCGAATGCTCAGTTCTGAGAGAATATACTCGAGCGCTCGCGCATGAGTGCAAGCAAGCGCGGTATAGAGGATAGAGGGAGACAAACGATTATTTTGCTCCAACCCAACGGGACAAAAGTAGAAAGCTTGGAGCAAAATAATCGTTTATCTCGCTCTATCCTCTATACCGCGCTTGCTTGCACTCATGCGCGAGCGCTCGAGTATATTCTCTCAGAACTGAGCATTCGCAGTTCAACCCGTGCAGTGAGAATGTATGTGTTAATGTGCAGCGAAATTTGTCTCTGTATCTCAATCCACCACCCCCAAAAAACCACATTCACTCTCCACGCACTCTTAAAATTTTGGCGCGCACGCTACGTACAACACAATACAAAAGGATGTTTTAACCGCGCACCCCGATCAAAGTCGCGATGGTTCAATCGGTACGCCGACGCTCCATGTCAGAGATTTGGTGTGAAGAAAAAGATTTTCTGACCAAATCGACAACACACACGCGACGACACACATCGTCACATCGACCGCCGTCGATGGAAGTGTGATGATCTAAAAATAGATTTGTGGGGCGAGTGAGAAGGGGGAGGGGCGTTAGGACAAGAACGTAAGCGTGAGTCGTCGCGTGTGCGTGTGTGTAGTACACTCAAGAACTCATTTTTTGCTCTTTCCTGGAACCCACATGTTTCTACATTCTTCTGATTTTAAGCAACAAAAGTAGAAGGGAAGTAGAAGGCTACTTCATTTCTACTTTCCTTGCTACTTTCGAGCGTGTTGACTCGCTTGGGAAGCTTTCTACTTTTGTCCCGTTGGGTGGGAGCGTATCGCACAATCGCTCCTGTGTGCAGCGCTCTAGCAGCTAACAAAGCCGAAGGCCTTTGTATGGAAGCCATCGCGCGGCCTTATATTTGGTTTGATAGGCTGCGGGGCCATGGGGATTCTCAATGCTCATTTTCTCAAGCACTCATGAGTGCTTTTGAGGCCGCGGGGCCATGGGGATTCTCAGCGCTCATGTTCTCAAGCTCTCATGAGTGCTTTTGAGAAATCCTCGTTCTCAGCGTTTGTCGAATCGGAACAAAATCGGTTTTGAGAATCTTTGAGAATCTTTGAGAAAATTGACGATGCAGCGATCGGCTACCTGAAATATGAGCTATTGTGCTATTTGTTTTTCGGTAATCATTTTGGAAAATGTATTCAATGTTTATAATTGAAAAAAAAAATATGCGATCAAAATCATATTTTCTATTTACAGCTCCAACTAAAGCTTGAGTGGCAATATCAGTTTCTCAGAGTGAGAAAAACTGACGACGGCCACGGGCTCGCGTCTGAGAACAAGTTTTGAGTGCTTGAGAAATTGATATGAGTGCTTGAGAACGTTTTCTCAGTTTGAGAAAGCCCCGTGGCCCCGCGGCCTGAGAAATCCGCGTTCTCAGCGTTTGTCGAATTGGAAGGCCGCGGGGCCACGGGGCTTTCTCAAGCTGAGAAAACATTCTCAAGCACTCATTTAAGTTTCTCAAGCACTCAAATCTTGCTCTCAGACGCAAGCCCGTGGCCGTCGTCAATTTTTCTCACTTTGAGAAACTGATAAAGTCACTCATGCTTTATTTGAAGCTTTAAATAGAAAATATATTTTTGATCGCATTTTTTTTATTTTTTTTCAATTATAAACATTGAATACATTTTCTAAAGTGATTACCGAAAAACAAATAGCACAATTGCTCATATTTCAGCTAGCCGATCGCTGCATCGTCAACTTTCTCAAAGATTCTCAAAGATTGTCAAAACCGATTTTTATAAGGCCGCGGGGCCACGGGGCTTTCTCAAGCTGAGAAAACGTTCTCAAGCACTCATTTCAGTTTCTCAAGCACTCAAAACTTGTTCTCAGACGCGAGCCCGTGGCCGTAGTCAGTTTTTATCACTTTGAGAAACTGATATTGCCACTCATGCTTTATTTGGAACTTTAAATAGAAAATATTTTTTTGATCGCATTTTTATTTTTCTTTTCATTTATAAACATTGAATACATTTTCCAAAGTGATTACCGAAAAACAAATAGCATAATTGCTCATATTTCAGTTAGCCGATCGCTGCATTGTCATCTTTCTCAAAGATTCTCAAAGATTCTCAAAACCGATTTTGTTCCGATTCGACAAACGCTGAGAACGAGGATTTCTCAAAAGCACTCATGAGTGCTTGAGAAAATGAGCGCTGAGAATCCCCATGGCCCCGCGGCCTAACAAAAGCTCCGTTAGAATGAATCCACATGGATATTTTTGGCATAGACAAGAACTATTTCTTATCGTTTGTGTGTGCATTCTCTAAACATTTGCAGTTCATCAAGATTGAATCAAGATTGAATCAAGAAATACGATAGACATACAATCTGGCCTTACACGTTATATCTCTACCTTCGGAACCCCACTGGATAGTTTGCTCTGGGAAGCAGTGGATACGAAAGAAAAGTTTGGTTTTTTGTGTCGCTTTATTGACTAATGTAACACCGCTGCGTTTGCGTCTGGCTAAGCCGGTTGCTACAAACAGAATGCCGTTTCAATTCGAAATTCACCGCTCGCTCTTACCACTACCAGTATAAATTCATCGCATACGCGTTTCTACCTGCTCACCTGTTTCTAGCCTCGTGCTCTTGCTCCCACACTTACTTGCCAAACAAGACTACACGTACACCAATACACCGAATGGCGTTTCGCTCGACTTATTATATCGATACATACGTACGTGCCTACCGTCAACTACAAATGTCGTTCCGTGTGGCACGATGCCTCCCTCTCTCTCTCTCCTCTTCATCTTCCGTTATCAACGGAACACCCACGAAAGATAGTATGCGACCACGAATGTTCATTCAGAAGCATTCAGCTACGAGGATTCTTAGACAGTCTTTAAATCGAATTAGAATTTGCCTCTAGCTCGGAATACAACGGCCAGGTAGAGAAAACGCACAGTACAATTATCGAAATTTTCAACACAAATAAGCAAAAATTTACATCACTCAATACAGCCGATATTATTCAGCTTACTGTATCTTTGTACAACAATAGTGTACATTCGGCAACAAATTTCACACCTAACGAAATTGTGTTTCATCAAACCAACACATTAGACCTTAGGATAATTAAGACTCAAGCAAAAGAGTTATTTGATAAGGTAATATGCAATCTATAAAAAGCAAAAAAGAAAATGGAAAATAATAACGAAAAGAAAGAAGATCCTCCTACAATACAGAAAGGAAATGGTGTTTTGATTAAAAAAGGAGTTAGAAAAAAGTTAGACCCACGATTCCATATGAGAACCTGTCTACAAAATAATATTAAAACTATAAAAATCGGCAGAAACGTAAACTGAAATAAGAGTAAGCTAAAGCGAATAAGAAAAAAACTGCAATCAATCAAATTAAAGTCATTATGGTTATTTCTCAATATTTTTCCCATTTTCCTCTTTTTGGTAATGAAACGAATAATGGTCTAATTGGCAGAGATAGTAAATAGATCACTGTAAATTAAGTTGGTCACACATCGGTCTTTAGTTTTAAGAATAGGTTATGCGTGATTTTTTGTTAGTAGCTAGGATTTAAGTGCGCAAAACGTATAACCACTATCTAACGGAAACACAAATGCAATCGCTACTCTCTACTAAGAGAGTCCTTCATTCTACAGACGAATACAATTACGGACAAGGACGACCTTTTTCTTCCCCCGGAGGAATTATAGGATCAAACCGCCAGCGACCTGCAGAAAGAGGATCGTTCTCTTTTATTTCGGGACCTTTGTGACGAAAAAACGTAACGAATTCCAATCCACGACTCATAATTTTATATAGGTGTATAAATATATATACAGGGCGTTCGGGATAATTTTGACAGTAACATTTTTGTTTATAGCTCGTGATCAAGTTGGTATAGGAAAACAAGCAATACGTCATTCGACAGGTAAAAGTGTACGGAACAAGCAGCGAAAACATTCCGTGAAAATCAGGTCCGTGTTATATATATATATATATATATATATATATATATATATATATATATATATATATATATATATATATATATATATATAAAACATATATATATATATATATATATATATATATATATATATATATATATATATATATATATATATATATATATATATATATATATATATATATATATATATATATATATATATATATATATATATATATATATATATATATATATATATATATATATATATATATATATATATATATATATATATATATATATATATATATATATATATATATATATATATATATATATATATATATATATATATATATATATATATATATATATATATATATATAGTGGTAGAAATGATAATACCAACTTACACATTACATTATAATAGTATATTAAGCGTATTAGTGTATGCCTAGCCATAAGTAGTAGTGTTAGTCCAAAAATGTTGAATTATATAAAACTATCGCAGTCGAGCAACGTACTCCGAAGCGACAGCATCACCCGTTGTCATAACTGGCGCAGCCGAAATTCGAATTGCTGGTAATAAGTGTAAGCCATCTCATCCCGGTACGAACCGTCACTGAGCGAATATCAGTCGTTTTGCGGAGAGAAGCAACTGTTCCAGCTAACGCCCCAAGCACGTCACGATAACGTCGAAGGAAGGAAGAATATTGACCGACAGTGAGAACAAAAAACTTCAAGCACCACGCACATACGCTGAGAGAAAGCAACGCAATCCGGTTTTAATTGTGTGTGAGTATAGTGAGTTGCGATAGTGAAAGATGGAACAAAATTTCACACCAGAAGAATTGCTTGTTCACATTCGTGAGCTAACAAACTCACACAACGACCTGCTAGGAGATATAAAAAGGATGAAAGTTAGGACAGATGACCCTTTTTTGTCATATAGAACGTCTGATCCAATTCGTAATCTGCCGAACTTTGACGGAAACAAAAGTGAAACGCAGGCATGGATCGAGGATACCGAAACTGCGTTGGAATTGTTTAAAAATTACGCAGGATCTTCTATGTATGATCAATTAGTAAGAGCAGTTATAGCCCTAAAAAATAATATTGGCAAGAATATTGAGATAAACTAAAACGAAATTGAAATCGTCGATACCAAATTTCTCGAAGATGAAGGACCTAAAATAGAACATTCCAAGAGCTTCGAACTTAACGACGATTATCTCACCCAATTCGAACTAAAGGCAATTAGAAATTTATTAAAAGAAATACCAGAAGTTTTGTATTTTGATGAGGATAAGTTATCATTTACACATAAAATCTCTATTATAAAATTCTAGTAAAGGCTGATCAGCGTTACTTTCCAGCGGTAGCTTGGATGTTTTTTGCATCCATACAATGGCAACCACATCGACTATAGAAAACGCAACGCCGACTTAGTTTTTAGTCTTTTGAAAGGTATGGAGAAGAATGATACAAATTACAGTCAGAGTTTAATAATTGAACGTTTTGCCGTGGTCTTCTACGACGTGTAAGTAAAGTTTTCCAATAAGTAACCCAAAGAACTGTTCAGCAAGCTTCAAAATCTGAAGATTGGTGGCTTACTTTAGGTGGCCGCCATTATAAATGCGAATGTAAGAAAAGGTAGAGAAAAAATTTCTACGAAAAAATAACTGAAACAAATAACCTTCTTTTAGGAGTAACGGGTCATGTCGGCCTATACAGGCTTCCGATAGTTAGTACCACTTAGCCGGATAGTCAATCCTTGCTTAGGGCGACGGTCCATGTAATGGCCATGTTGTTAAGTCGTCCAAGATGATGATAGTACCGCGGGACTCCTAGATGCAACAAGAAATAAAAATAGAAAAACTGGATTGATGTGGAATCTTAATCATTTCAAGGATCAGTTGGGGGTTCTGTTCCAGTACCGAAATGTATATGTAGCAAGATCTGCATGGAGTCAGGATCAGTTCCAGGACCGTTATGGGTTCAGTGTAGGTTCTGGTGTGGGTTTGGGATCAATTCCAAGGCCGGTACGGTTTTTGGAGCTGTTATACCGATATATATACAATTTAAGTACCGGTAGGGTAAAAATATCAATGTAAGGGTACAAATGTACTTTAATAGATTTAAAGTGTCAGGAAGGTAAATTTATGAATATTTTAACAGAAAGCAATGGGAATATGTTTTATCTTCGCAATCACAAGCATTTTAACCATCAAACACAACAAATTTACGAAAAAAAGTATATTTTTGTGACTGCTTCGTTGTACCTATAATGGTGGTATGGTTCCTATAGTCGTAGTATTGTGTTACTATTGTATTGGTAAACAAAGATACCTAAAAACTGTGTATAATACACACGGAACTTAGTTTGAAGCTGTTTTCAAATGAATAGTAAGAATCACATCCATAATATTGTTTTCTTACATAATTTGATCGTAAAAATGTATTAAGAGTGATTAGTGATTGAAATATTAACTAAAAAACTTTATAACTGTAGTCTTTAAAAACCAGTAAGAGTAAGCTTGATTCGAAGTCGGTTATTCACTCAGTTGAATATACGAAATTTTGACTTTTTTGGTAAATTACTTACAGGAAACTCATTTCCGTTGCTTATTTTAGTGTAAACAATACGAAATGTTAACAATATCGCGGAAAAAAATCTAAAATGTTCGGTTTTAACTAATTTTATAATTATGACCACTTTAGAAACATGGCTGTTTTTTGTACCTATAATGGCACTATGGTAAAAAAAAAACAAATAAAAATGCGAAAATATGGTCCAAAGGGAATAAATATTAGTAAATCAATAACATTTCACGAAAGTTGTGTTAAAAAAATAATAATTGCATTGTTATGAGGTCATTTAAAACGTTAGCAAAAATATGAGTTTTGAAATCCTAAGGATTTTGGAAGAATGTTGACACATTTCACAAAATATGTTGTGTTTCTATCACTGTAATGGAATGGCCCAATTTAACTTTTATAACCTTTTTTAAAAGAACAGAGAACATTAAACAATGAAATAAATAAGTAAATTGTTCTTAATAATCTTATTATCACATTTTAGAGCCATACAACCACTATTGTTACTACACCACTATAGGTACGTTTACCCTATAGGGTCAAGATATTTTTCAGATCCGGTATGGGAATGGGATCAACTTCCCGACCGGAATGGATCAGGATCAGTAAAAAGGATCAGTTAGGGGTTAGGATCAGTAAGGGGTTAGGATCAGTTCCACGATTAGGTTCATGACTAATTATAATACCTATACGGGAATGGAATCAGTTCCAGCACCAGAATAAGTTCTATAAAATTTCAGGATTACATGGGTTCGGGATTAATGCATCACTTGGAATTAAAAACCACATGGAATTTGCGTTGTATTTTAAGAAATCCGTTGCCTGCAGGTTATTATATACCCCAGAAATTATCTTGCATAACCCTGTAACCGGGCCAAATTAACTAGTCAAGCATAAAATTAGAACAGTTGGTAACGTTTAAATTCACACAAAATCCTATATATATATCCTAGGGTATTTGAAACCAAGGTACAAGATCAAGTAAAAAGAATGCTTCGAGATGGTATAATTCGTGAATCCATATCTCCATACACTTCTCCGGTATGCATCGTACCAAAGAAAGAAGATTCAACAGGATTGAAAAAGTATCGTTTAGTAATTGATTACCGGAAACTGAACGAAAAACCCATTTCAGATAAATATCCCATACCGGACATTACTAAAATCTTGGACAGATTAGGTAGAGCTTCCTATTTTTCTACAATCGATCTTGTAGCAGGCTTTCACCAAGTACAGTTAGAAGAGGATGACATAGAAAAAACAGCATTTGCTGTTGGTTCAGGAAAATACGAGTTTACAAGGATGCCTTTTGGCCTCAAAAATGCACCCTCTACTTTTCAAAGAGTCATGGATACAGTTCTAAGAGAACACATAGGGTCGTGTTGCCTCTTCTACTTGGACGATATAATTATATTTTCAAGCTCTTTTCAAGAACATGTACAAGACATTCGAAACATCTTACAAAAATTAAAAGATGCAAGATTAAGAATACAAATTGAAAAATGCAATTTCTTCAGAAAGGAAGTTCAATTTCTGGGCCACACGGTCACGAATGAAGGTGTTAAACCTAATACGAACAAAATCGAGATCATTAAAAATTGGCCGATACCCAAAAATCCTAAAGAATTAAAACAATTCCTTGGGACGCTTGGTTATTACAGAAGGTTTGTTCAAGACTTTGCCAAGCTTATTAAACCATTGACTGTTGTACTTCGTACAGATAACGAATTCATTTTCACACCCGATAAAGCAAAATGTTTTGAAAAATGCAAAACTGCGTTTCTAGTTTACCCTGATTTCCAGAAAACTTTTATTTTGACAACAGATGCTAGCGATTTTGCCGTTGGCGCTGTATTGTCCCAAGGAACTATAGGAAAAGATCGACCTATTGCCTATGCATCCAGGACTTTAAATAAAACGGAAGAGAATTACTGCACAACAGAAAAGCAACTGTTAGCTATAGTATGGGCCGTGAAATATTTTCGACCGGATCTATACGTGTAACGACCTTGCCCGCTACGATCTGTTTTCCATAAGGCTACGTGTAGCTGCGGCTAAAGGGGCGGCCGTGAGAATAAA